>NC_053112.1:14650069-14755069 GCF_010015445.1 Perca fluviatilis
TCTTTGTGGGCAATGCTTTGTACCACATGGTTAGTCTAAATCCGTTATTTCTGTTTTGTTCTGTGCGTTTGTTCATATATACATAAAGAATTGATCACAATAAAAATATATGTGACCCTTACCTGTTCTGCTGGGTGTGTGTGTTGAGCGAGCTCTTCTTGGTTCCAGTGTGGGCAATTTGTCTCCCATTAGAGAAGGCACAGAGAGCCCTGAACTAATAAACGCACACACGCGCACACACACACACGCGCGCACACACACACACACACACACACACACACACACACACACACACACACACACACACACACACACACACACACACACACACAAAGCTGCAAAATGCACTGTATGTTTTGACTATGTTTGACTGTCTTTTCAACATGTTTCTGTGTAAACATGATTACCTCTCAATTGCGTGACTACAGCGAGCCAGGTGTCCCCTGAATGCGGACTGTAGTGTCGTCAAGGCAACCACTTCTAGCTCTCCTTCAACAGAGGATGCAACATCACTGCGGTTTGTTGCTTCTACAGCCTGAAAAGAGGAGATGAGGAAGAGGCCGATGCAGAGAAAAAAAGAGAA
This sequence comes from Perca fluviatilis, assembly GCF_010015445.1. Classification (NCBI taxonomy): domain Eukaryota; kingdom Metazoa; phylum Chordata; class Actinopteri; order Perciformes; family Percidae; genus Perca; species Perca fluviatilis. The sequence continues at coordinate 14,650,653 of NC_053112.1, forward strand.
ATAAATAGGAGTAAAGGTCGGGCAAGGGATGTTCAGTGGGGGAAACAGAAACAGAAAAACATATATAGAATGTGGTGAGACAGAGGGAGAGAATCACAGAATTTGCAATAATAGGCTATATAAACTGATTTGACTTGACTTCTCTTACCAATTCTCAACATTGTTGACAAATAGTACAGAGAACGGAACATTGTGAGGACTATAGTGCAAGCTGTAATGCAATGACTGTGAAAATAAACACAGAATTACATACTGGTAAAAGTGTGAAGAATAACTCCCATATGATGAAAATGGATTCAAAAGGGATTTTGTGTGTGTGATATACACTCGGGGGTGTAAAGTAAAAGCTATGAAAATGTGAAGACCGCCATTTCTCTACCCCCACAAAACGAAACTGCCTCACAGTTTTACAAGCCAGTAAGAATTTGATGCATTTCGCTACGTAGAAACGGGATAACCAATGATTGTCGTGTTCCAAATGTAGAATAGCCCCGCCCCCTTCCGCCTACTATTTTAGTTTGTTTGTAATATTGTTAGTCTAGGGCCAAGAGGAAACTATTAGATGCTTAGTGATAGACTTTTTAGCAAGCGCATAACGTTACCTAGTGGCTCGGTTTGGGTGCTCTCCCCAGGGTTAAGGCCCGTTTGAGATCTTTTAAAAGACATGTTATGTTGGAATAAAAATACCTAAACAAGTAGTTATGTATATCTCGTTGTAGGCTGCGTTTGCCATCTTATGGACATGTGCAAAAATAGTTATTCCAATAGTTCGAACCTGTGTGTTTTTAGGAGGAACATTCAAACTTAATCTTTGACCTGTTTTGACAGCTCTATGTGTATTGGATTGATCAGATGAGATGAAAAACGTAAGGGTGTGCCTGTCACAGTCGATGGTTTGTTTTCCTCACTCAGCCAGCTGTTTAGCCGACAACCGCTGACGCCCAAAAACAGGCCGACGAAGGCCAACGGTGCGGGACACACCGCACGGACTAGGCCGACGCTTGGTGTGTCAGGGCCTTAAGAAAGATTCAGATTCACAACGAAGTGTAACAGGATTATTGCTTTACTGTGTGTGTGTGTGTGTGTGTGTGTGTGTGTGTGTGTGTGTGTGTGTGTGTGTGTGTGTGTGTGTGCGTGTGACCTTATTCTGTGCGTCTTTCAGCAGGTTCTTGAGCTGTGACTCTCTGAGGAGATGACCTCTTAATGCTGATTGCAACATCACAATGTCCTTCAGATGGAATGCAGGGTGAGGGAGATAGAAAAAGAAATCTCAGATGAAGTGTTAGGACATTTTTACATACTTTTTCTCTGACACATTTTTATTTTTATTTTTTTACATAATTGTGATGTTACATACCCTGTTTCTGTGCTCCCTCCAGTATGTCTGAATGACCAAAGTTGCCTTTTCCCTTTCTTTGTTCCCTGCATCTGTGTCCAATTCTTTATCTCCTTCACCCCCCTTCTCTTCTTTAACTCCAGTGTCCATCTCTTCTCCCTCGTCCAGACCTGTTCCAGCCAGAGTGTCCTCGGGCGATGTGGCAGAGAGAGAGGAGAGCTCAGCTTCTGCAGGTTTACCTTTGTCTTCTAGAGTTTGGATCCTCGCCCACAACTGGTCTAACTCCTGTCTGAGAAACACAAACACACGTGCGTAAACGTGAATAAAAAACGCAACTAGCAGCCATAGTGGATGTCCTCCCCCTCCCCTAACATTTAAGAGTCAGCTGAGGATTTCTACACCTACAACTTTGGTTTTGAGCTAAATATAAATTTTATTTTCGAAGAGGTTTTTGACAGGGAACCAGGGACGGACTGACAATCTGTGCATTCGGGAAAAGTCCAGAACGGCCGTCCAACCGACAGCCATCGGCACAAAAAAAAGTCTAATAAAGCGATATTAACAGACAACAGCAGGGGGCGCAATACAATCACTTATCGCTACGTGTAAAAATAAAACTGAAGAAGAAGAGTCAGCCTACATCATTAGACGTGTGTTAATTTCACATCAGCAAGAGGTACTGGTAAGTGCCAGGAGCAGGAAACATAATAGGCTGCCTTTATCCCTATCTTAGCGAATTGCATAGTCGGCTCAACATGGGTGTGTGCATCATGAATATGAAATGTGCCATTTAGTGCTGTAAAACTTAACCTGTTTAATAATTTCTGTTAATTTCAAACAAACATTAAACGCGTTAGAAATGAATCGCGGGTTGACCGCGATTTAACTTCGTTGTATATGAGAGGTTGTATTGAGCTCAGTTTTGCTGTTAGGATGAAGATTATGGTATTAAATTAAATGGGAAAACATCAGGCATGCATTGGTACCACTCTAAACGTGCTAACAAACAGGGAAGGGGGCTAAATAATTCACCAAGTGCAGTTTTTCCTTGTTTTTCATATTTGCATTTACTATTGTGGAACTGGCAAAGACCTGGTGGTTGTTTGTGAAAGCTTCACAGACAAAATTGATAGGGCCTAGTCATTTTCATCATTTCACAGCCTTAATATGAATCAACAGTGCAATAGGACATTGATAAAATATTAAATAGGTTATTCAATGCTTATTATTTAACACAAAGCAACACAAGTTATATACATTTATATTTGAATAGTTATGGTATATAGTAACTAAAACTCTCAGTGTAGTTTTGGTATAGGCCTACAATATATCTACTCCCCATGTTCAGGTACAGCAAGTAGCCTACTTTATCTCTGAAAGTAATACTTTTTACTGTTTTATAATTACAAGTTTGTGTAATTTGGGGTTTCTGTAGCCAGTGACATTTCATTATTTGTATTTTATTTTCAATGCAGATGTAATGGCATTGTACATTTTTTGTTTTTATTTGAAAGCTGAGGCTTCATTAATAAACACAACCCCAGTTATCATCATTGGTTTTGAAATGTTACTTTCTGTGAATACCTCGTCTGATAGGCTACAGTATTGTGGCATAGTATCAGGACATCCTGGCTAGTGCCAGGGCTGTTTTTTTAGCCCCAGTCCGTCCCTGCAGGGAACCTATTGTCGCACATACACAGGATCAGATTTGACTTTATGCAATTGCATCATGGTAGTAAGCACATATTATGTGATTAGAGTGAGCTAACCATAGCTGTTTTGATCATATCAGACACACCAGCTAACTGCAACATCTCTTTCAGTCATCTCTGTTTCTTGCCCGGTTATTATATTTTTAGACATAATTTGCATACAGACAATTCTCCAGCAGATTTTTATGATGATGCCAACTGTGTTTGCAGCGACATTGTTGAAGTAACTATAAAGCATCCATATGACAGAGGCATCAGCTGTGATCTGTGCGTGGGGCACATATAGATTTCCCCATAAAATGACTGTTTCAAATGCAAATCCAACAGCAGTCTGTGACAGTTCTTTAAAATACCACCATACATACAAAGAATATATACTTGTATAAGAATACCTTTTGATTTTGAAAACAACCTAAAACTTTAGAAAATCCCACTATAGCAGAGATATAGAGATATTGCATACATATTCTGGCATGTTGAGTCAAATGACACGTCATGTAATCATATTGTTAAAAAGGAGCTCAGTCTACTACTGTACTTTATCTTTAGCCCATAGGTGACAGCACAGTGACAACCCAATGTTCACAACAACTTATTTGGCCCCTACACTCCTATTTGATGGCACAGCACAATTAAAACATACTTATGCTGCTGTCTTTCTTTGTCCTGTTCTTTTGTCTGCTCAGCTTTCCATCGTTCTGTCTCGGTCTCCAATTCTTCTCTTTCTTTCCTCAGCTGGCTCAATTTGTCACTGAAAACACAAACACAACATAGATTCAGTCTCAAGAACAAAATTCAGTAGCTTTATCCCAATAACAAATGTCACTGATGCAAGATTAACGTGCAGCTCCACTTTTAGTCTGGTGAAACACCTTAAAGCTGTTATTTGGTGCGTATCATGAATTTAGATTATCAACATTTATCATGGCTTGAAAAGATGGATACACTGAGTGGTCTCAGGTCGCTGCTTACTTACTCTTTACTCGACAACATCTCCTGAAACTCCACCTTCTCCTTCTCCAATTGGACGAGGCGTTTTCTAAGATCAGAAACCTCCTCCCCTTCCTCAGTGCTCGTTCCTACGGAGACCACTGCCTCTGTTGCCATGGTGAAGCCCAGAATCTCAGTGGAAGTGGCCTGGACCTCCTGATCCAATCGGCCGCTGGGTTTTCCTGACTGGGTGGGTCTTCTGCTGTCCTCCAGCCTCTGATAGGGGGAGAGAGGAGTCGGTCTGTGATTTTGTCACAGGTGACTGCATGTGCTTACATGGACAACTAGTTAGTCACAGCTTTCTCTCACCTTCTCTACTTCCAACAGCCTTCTCAACAGTCTCTGTTTACTCCACTCTCGGTAACCTAGGACACAAAAAGCATTAAAGTGCAGAATACAATACTACAATAGTATCTCATATCCTTTGATGCATGGTTTGGACTCGGACAATTTTAAACAGACTCATGAATTCTGTCTTACCCAGTTAACTGTACAGAACTGGACTAATTAAACAGACTTTTGTAGGACTGTAAAAATACTAAATGAGCAGATATTTAATTACTTAAAGGACTATTGATTAATGGTTAGTCATTGTGTTCCATTAATTTGTGTAATGTATTATTTAATGTATGTATTTTACACAATTTTCTTTTTTTGGCTGTTAATGCTTATTTTGTTTGTACTTTGCTGTATTTGTACTGATCTTTATATACACCCCCCCCCAAAAAATCTAAAACTGAAAGAGAGATATAGATATAGATAGATAGATAGATAGATAGATAGATAGATAGATAGATAGATAGATAGATAGATAGATAGATAGATAGATAGATAGATAGATAGATAGATAGATATGGTTACAAAACAAAATAAACAGTATAAGAATGAAAACAAAAATGATCAATAGTTGATATTATACTGTTTGTGGTGGGCATTATGATTTATTTATTTACTTGACAGGGACAATGCACAGCTCGTTAGCAGTACCAGAGTTAGCTATGAGCTAATTTTCATCTGTAGTCCCTGAGCAGGAAACAGAGAATAACATCTCTGTCAGGAGGTTTTATAATATAAGACAATAGGAATGTGTCAAACAAGAAGAGATTTATACCATTTATACCATGGTAGTTAATCTTTCTTTAATATTGCTAAACGTTATTAGGTAAGTGTGGTTACAAATCAATGAGCAGGACTACTTTATGGCAATATTAGATTTACAGCTTTGTTTAATCAACGTCATGTACCCCCCGGTCTATTGTCACCTAGTTATTTTATCTAAAGAAGTTTCTCAAATGAGTTTCCAGGATCTTATGTCATGATAAATACCAATATTGTGATATAAAATAACATGTAAACGTAATACAAGATTGTATCCATATTGCACACCCCTATATATCGTTTAATACCTGAATTCCCACATAACTTTGATGAGGAAAATACGTTATTCCCTCCTGATATATTGTTTTTAGCTCAAAAACGGGGATAAATTGCTAAACTGTCGGAACGGTTTTCTGCCGCGATATGGAGCTGAAGAGTACCCACTAATGTGATCAATGTGTGAAATACATTGGAGTATATTTCTCTAATGACACATGTACAGCTCCGTGATATTTTATACCTTCCTCCGTAATGAATAATTTTCCACACATCGCAGAATTGTAGACACATAACACAGTAAATGTCCACAATGTAATGCTGACGTTACCTCTCGCATTCTCACGCACAGCAGAACAGGGAGGAGAGTCAACCGACAAAGCCCGAGTGAAGTGAGTGAAAAAGGTGTCACGTTTAGAGGAGGTAAAGGAAAAGGAAAACTAGAAATGACTGAAAAGGACTCTCGAACACATCAAGGAAATATCTTTTTATCTGGTCGGTTTCGGAAGCCCTGTGACGGGGGTGTCAGTGTGGATCAGTGTGTGGGAAAAGACCTTTGATTCCTCCTGCAGGACTGTCAGTGCTGAGCTCCTCTCGGAGCGCTGTATTCTCCTGTTGGAGCTGCTTCAGGTTCTCAGACAGATGACGAACCGTGGAGCTTAAAACTTTCTGCTGCCTCTGGGAGCATTTACTCTCTGCTCGACTACTGAACACAGAAAGAGAGCGGGAGGGATTTCGTGAGAAAGATCGAGATAACAAATGTAGGCATGACAGTATTTTAACATCATCATCACAAATCCTGCAACCCATTGCTTTGACTGATCTGCGTGGATTAAAGTCTCTGACTACTAGTTTTGTCTCACCACTCGCAGACAAGGACTCTTTAATAATAAGAAGAAAAGAGACTGATTTTGATCTTTTGAGCATGAGTCCCAAACACAAAGTTCAACCTATATTTAACAAAGTTACAATAAACTCAAACACGATTGTCCCATTTCAGTTCTCTAAAAGTGAAATCTGCAATTTGTACACTGCAATTTCAACATGACAAACAATGAACAATATCTTTATAGGATTTATTTTGCTTACTTGGCAGCTTTATGAAAAGTTAATGCAACAACCAGCACTCAGCCAACAACCTACAATCATGTTCAAATACCCGTGAGATAAAGAACAGCAGAGGGCATGAAGTCACAGCCAAAATACATGGTAACAGTAATCCTATTATCGGACCAGATTCACGCCTGATGGCCAACTTTCACCAATTCAGTCCAACATAAACACACATTCAGGGTCACTGTATCAGGCTGAAAGGGGTTTCACTGTGCGTTGTTGTGACTATGACACCATTTTTTACTCCAGCACAAAGAAACAAGGCAATGGAAATTCCCCAGATGCATACCTTTTCTCTGCAGCTTCAAGGAGTATCCTCAGCCTCTGGATCTGAAAGACGAGGCACACGAAGATACACTTCACACGTTAGGTGGAGATTTCCTTTTCTACAGCTGAGCTCACACTCAACCAACCGACGTAAGTGTGATGATAACATCTTCTATCGCACCAACCAAACAGAGCAGTGAAGGAGCACTTTCATTCAAACACTATTTTTTGGTGTAAGCTTCTTTTTCTCATTCCTTTGGGGATTGTTTCAGGTGTTCAGGTAACCTGCCAAAAGAGTTTTTGCTTTAAAAGTAAGAGGTTGTATGAAGTGAGATTTCTAGGTTTTATTTTATTATAACGCAGATTGAGGTGCTATATAAATACGGTGAAAGTATCAAAAGAGGAACGCACACAGCCTGTATTAACAAACTGTGCTTTTGAACAAGCCGCCAGGACTTCTGTACAGTTGTGATGCCACATACTAAAATATATATATATATATATATATATACACAGTATCTCACAAAAGTGAGACACCCCTCACATTTTAGTAAATATTTCATTATATCTTTTAATGGGACAACACTGAAGAAATTACACTTTGCTACAATGTAAAGTATTAGTATGGGGTACTTTCCATAAAATCATCTCTCAATATAAATCAAACCAGCTATTAGGCTAACCAACATAAAACCATGCCAATCTCTAGGTATGGTGAAGGGTATGTGATGATGTGGGGCAATTTTAATTCCAAAGGCCAAGGGAACTTTATCAGGATGCATAGTATCCTGGATCCATGAAATAACTGGCCTTTAAAAATTTAAATATGGCTGTGTGTTGAGTTATTTTGAGGGGACAGCACATTTACAGTGTTATACAAGCTGTACACTTAATACTTTACATTGTAGCAAAGTGTAATTTCTTCAGTGTTGTCCCATTAAAAGATATAATGAAATATTTACTAAAATGTGAGTACACTTTTGTGAGATACTATGTGAGATATATATATATATATATATATATATATATATATAGAAAGTGCTGCTACAGTGCCATTACAGTCAATCCCCGGCTGCAATGACAAAAGTGCACAAAACACAGAGAGCACAGATGCGGAGGACCCAGAAACACTGACCAGGGAGGGGGGGGGCTTAAAGAGACAGGTGTGTTTCAGACAGAGGGTGAATACGGTATCTTCAGACAGACAGTATGAGAAGAATAACGTGTCAACATTAAAGCATGTAAACATGTTTTAGTAGAAACCCAAACTACAAGTTTGAACCTGAACGTCTCGCATTTAGGTGGAAAAGTAACAAAAAACAGTTTATATCTGGAGGCATAGTTGTTACCTCATCAAAGTAGGTTTCCACTGTAATCTTCAGCTCCTCCAGGTTGGTGGTCCTCAGCTCACTTTGTAGTTTACTGGGGGAAAAGCCAACAACATGAACATTATGCTGATTCCCACATGAACCAAATTGACTCGTGCAAAGGTGGGAGAGGGTTTTACCTCAGGGCATTTTCTTTCTCTCTACACTGCTGCTCCAGCTTCAAGATTCTCTGTTTCAGCCCATTGACAACCTTGATGGATAAAAATCAAGTTTACAAAATCAGTGTAAAATGAATCCTAATAATAATCTCCTGTATGTTCATTAACAGACTGGACATACTCACAACACTCCCTTCTTTTTTCTTATCCACCAAACTCCGAGTATATTCAGATCCCTATAGAAACAAACACATTTTTAAAATGTGTCTGCTGTTCAAAGCACTTACATACATACACACACTACATACTTTAGTGGGATCCAACAGTTCTTCTATCTGTTTCTCTCTTTTAGCATTATCTTCCTCCAGGCGGCGTAGTTTGGCTTTCATTTGCTGGTTGTCAGACTTCTGTGCCTGGAGACTCTGCAGGGAACAGCACTAGTGATTAATCATTTAAAAAAAAGGTAGAAAGTGAAAAGTTCAACATACAAAGAGTGCTTATGGAAATCCTGAGGTGCCAAAAATGTGTTCGGCAGAGGAATAAAAGTCGGCGTCAGCTAAAGAACAACACACCGGAGCTGGTAGGCATTCAGTGCTCTGCTTAAGAACATAATTTCAACAGACCAGACCATGTGCACATCATGAACTCTCCTGAAGAAGAAAAATCTCCCGTCTCGCTACCACGGACACTTTTATACACAATGTGTTCTAACTATGTGTTGTTGTTTTTTTTTTCCTGAATGCATAACATGTATTCATGAGCAAGCTGAATACACAACAATTATTTTGTAACTCTTTACCTTCTTGAGGCGAATAATCTCATCGTGCATGTCCTCCTTGTCTCTGTTGTCACCTGTGCTGATGGTGAAGCCTGCAGCAACAACAGTGACAAATGGGGAGATGGGACATAATCAAACCCAAATTCTCAACTTCTAGTTATGGAACACCTGGTGGTGGTGGTTAGAGCTGCATGATATGAGTAAAATATGCGATAACATTGTTGAATATCGCAAAAACTATATTACATGGGATAAATAAACAAATATTAAAGTGCTCATATTATGCTTTTTAGCTTTTTCCCTTTCCTTTATTGTGTTATATATATATTTCTTGTGCATGTTATAGGTTTACAAAGTGAAAAAGCCCTTACCATCTCCAACAGAAAACACTGTTCACAAACTGCTCCAAACTGCTCTACTGTAGTCCAGCCTTTACTTCAGAGACAAACGTGCGTCACTTTGTAACACACGTTATAATGCTCGCCTAGCTGCTAGCATGGCACTCCCTCATACTCTGCTTCTGACTGGCTAGTAGTCCTTAGCTAGCTACTGCGCATGGGTGACTCCCAACAAAGATGGAACAGAAGTGAGATGCCTCACTCAGTAGCTAAAACAGAGAGCTCATCACACAGGGTGAAAAGAGGAGCTGCAGCAATGAGCAGTACAACAAAAAGATGGTGTTTTTTTGAAAATTAAACCATGTAAACCTATTCTCGGCGCAGTGGATAGGACACATGCCTTAGGTGTGGTGGTTCTGGGTCTGATTCCCACTGTGATACATCAACGACTGTGTCCTTGAGCAAGACACTTAACCCCTAGTTGCTCCAGGGGCATGCGACCTCTGATATATAACTGTAAGTCGCTTCGGATAAAAGCGTCAGCTAAATGACATGTAATGTAATATTCTGGTACATCCTCTAAATACAATTATGAAAATGAGCATAATATGAGCACTTTAAATACAACAAATTGCTTGTTGAATTTGAAACAAATGAAAGGAAATCATTTTCAACATTCTTTTATTGAACAAATTGATCACTGAATTAAATATGTAAAAGCCATCACTAAAAGAGAATGACAGTTACATTTGAAAGTGTAGTTTTCTACTGATAAGTTCTTTCAACTAACACAAAATAAATCTCTGAGGGTCTTTCGCGATATGCCGCAGCCTTTTACGATGTGCATATTGCGACAGTTGATATCGCGATGGCGATGATAAAAAAAAAAACGATATATTGTGCAGCCCTAGTGGTGGTATCATAATTTTACTATTGAGTCTCTTTTCTGATACTGTCTCTGTTCTGTCTCAACTCTTCTGTTTAGCACAAAAAAAAACTGATCTTCAACTTGGCCCATCTCTACTTTTCTTCACTTTATTTCTCACTCTGACACACCTACAACTCTCACCGTTGGATCCAGAGTGGAGCTGTTTGTGCTTCCTCATGCTGAAGGTCTGTTTGAGTAGCTCTGGTGTGACATTGCCCTCTGATCTCAGCGTCTGGGACACATCTGCAGAAGAGGCAGACAGATGAGGTTATGAGATATTTCCCAACACAAGTCAATACTCCACTTGACTCATGCATTCACCTTTTCAGAAAACTTTGTTTGTGCATTCAAAATCCAGCCATCTGGGGCGACCTCTAGCTCACCCAGTAGTGAGTGTGCGCCCCATGTAGCCATGAGTCCTTTGCAGCGGCCCGGGTTCCAATCTGACCCGTGGCCCTTTGCTGCATGTCGTCCCCTCTCTCTCTCTCCCCTTTTCTGTCTTCAAACTATCCTATTAATTAAAGGCCATAAAAGCCCAAAAAATTATCTTTCAAAAATGTGTCTATATACCAAGGGATAACATGGTAAGTATGCATAATGCAGTAAAGTACAGAGACCATGAAGTAATGAAGAGATAGAGAATCTGCAACTCTACAGAGCTTTTTAGCTCTTTCTTCTGGTTCTGCAGCCTGCAAAGTCCAGTCTCAACAACACATTTCTAGCAGCAGGCACAAACTACATCCTCTAAAGCAGTGGTTCCCAACCTGGGGTCCGGCCGTACCCCAGGCGGGGGCAAAAGATCACAGGGGGGGACGCAAGTCTTTATCTGGTTTGAGGTTGAGGTAAAAAAAATATATATTTGCACATGTTAAACAAATTTAATAATACACTAGACTAGAATATATAATGTACAAAAGTCTGTATGAAAACTATATATTTTGTTGTATCCTCGTTTGTCCTGCTGCCACGGCATCGTTTTGGGTGGGGGGATAATCATAATTAGACATGATTAGGGGGGGCGCCAAGGAAAAAAGGTTGGGAACCAGTGCTCTAAAGTGATCTCGCAGTAGAATCCACACTTCTCCTAAAAATTTTCAACAGAAACTGAACATTATAACCACGGTTATTGCAGGACTGTTGTAATAGACTGCATTAGTTGCATTTGCAAACATGACAACAAAATATGTTAATCTTTGTGTTTTTTTCAGGTTGTTGTGGACAGAAAAATCAGTGAATGCAGCTTTAAGGTAAATAACCAATTTTCTATTGATGGAACCCCAGATAGATCAAGCCAAATGGAATATTTTTGTAATATGCGGAGTTGCTTATCATCAGTTTCCCAAAGACATCACAACTGAGTAGGACACCTACAAAGTCGGCAAACCAACTAAGCAAACTGAGTCGGAGTCTCTCACTTCACGCTCTATCCCTCTATTTTTCCATCGAAGCCTCAGCAGCCACTCCTCCCACAATCCCTTCTGAGGAGAGACACCGTCTGTAGGGCTTTACGTGTGTGTGTGTGTGTGTGTGTGTGTGTAGTGCCTACCATGGCCGTTGCTGAGGGATGTGAGGCGAGCTGAGCCACTCTCCGCAGGAGTGTCCCCTCTGGTGTCCCCAAGGGAGGCCCTCGGCAGTCTCCAGGCCGCCACTGCTGCTCTTCTGGGGTTCACATTCAGACTGGAGAGGTATGGAGACCCTACACATATACAGTACATACTGTGTATAAACAATCATTGCATTTGAAAAGTGGGTTAGTTACAGTATCTGCAAAAAATTCCCCACAGAGCAGCTGAACACGTCTTACTTGGAGAAGGAGGAGGCTTGCTGGAGGGCCGCTTCTGCCTTGTTATCTGATAGTGAACAAATACAATCCGTTTAAGCAGAGGAGTGGGACGTAATCATGAGGGGTAATAATCAAACCCAGATGAAATTCATCATTTACAGTTAATTTGGTTACCTTTTCCAAAATATCAGCAGAGAAAGTGAAGCCATCCTCAACCTAGGTTGGACAGAGAGAGAGAGAGAGAGAGAGAGAGAGAGAGAGAGAGAGAGAGAGAGAAAGGGGGAAACATGAATCCATGATAAATAAATAAAAATGCAGGTTTCTGCTTAAAATGTATGGTTTGTGTGTCAAATCAACCTTTATAGGCCATCAGAAGTGGTTCCCAACCTGAGTATTTGGATTTATAATGAAATGGATAAAATGGAAGACAAAAACAATTTCTATACTTATATTCTATATATTAATATATATTCTATATATAAATATTCTATTTACGTAGTCTTTTTTTTTATCTCTAATGTTTGCTCTTTTCCTGCAATAGTGAATGAACTGTCATCTCTACAGGTCTTTAAAAGTCCTAAAGAAACAAACAATCAACAACAACAAAACAAGAAGGATTTGGTTGAAATGATGTCAACACATATCCAAACCAACTAAGGCATTACAAGTAGACATCACTTCAATTTAAGGGCTCAGTCACAAGCCTGCCACAAACTACCGTGTTGTGTTTGGGGTCAAGGCTCAATATGGACACTAGTGTCATAAATGACCCAACAAAACAGGCTTTAAATAAGTACGCAATGTTGACTAAAAAACACTAATTTACTTTACAGACTCAGGGACAAAGTCAGTTGTAATCTTGACCTAACCAGAGCTAAGGACTCACCAGCTCCTCACAGTCTTCATCCGTTTGAATATCACTCGCCTCCAGAGACATCTTAGCAGTTGTACTAAACATAGCTGGCAAGCGAACAGTCACGTTAAGTTGGAGAACTTGACTTTCTCCGTGTGAACGTTAACTAATCCTCTCATTTTTTCCGAGTCAAAAAGCGCACTGGGGTTGCTTCTCTTGCTAACGTTAGTAGTAAAAACATGGAGCAACAAAAGAGACCTTAGCTAACGTTAAACTACAAATTTGATGTTTGTCGACAACACTGCGGGTTTTTCCCCGTAATGAGCCGGTTTTGCGCCGATAGACACTGTTGACTAGCAAGCTATATCTTCCAGAAACCCGTTAAAATCTTTTATTTCCATGTAGAGCTTACTGTTTTCACATCAGTGTTGCAGATTGAGTCGTCTAGCAACCAGGCAGTTGTTAATGAACTGCGTCAATTTAGCTAGAAAAGTCAAGAGTCGTGCCAGAAGCCACGTGAATGTGCCTTCAAAATAAAAGAATGAACAGGATCAAATATGGCAAATTTGTATAAAATATTTTTTAGTACGATATATTTATAATTTACTATAGATTGTCACCGTAGGTATTTATTATAGGGCAAATGATTGTAATATCTTAAGAAAATGGCAACACGTTTTTCAACAAGTGGCTTATTTTGAAGATTTAAACCGGTTGTGCATTTTCAGCTTCGTTTAGCTTGACAGATCTAATACTCAAACCACAGCCTAGGGCTGAGTGTCAGTAGTTTTCCCATCCCTCCTTGCTTTTGACTCATTTCCTCACATTGCTCATTGGTGGAGAGGTGCTAAAAGGCGGGACTAAAAGAGTTTTCCTCCAGTAGCATGACAAAAGGAGACTGGAAAGGAAAAGAGTAGGTAAAGGAGACTTTTGAGACTGATCCAGGCTGTTCAGCTTGTTAGCTTCTGACCACAGCAAATCAACATGGGACTTCCATGTTGTACAGAATACAACATTTTACATACAGAACTTGTTTGCATATTAAAAATATGTAAAACAAAATTTATAATACATAGTTTTATACAAAGATAACTTATTTACTAAAATAAAGACAGTATCCTCGCAGTAGCAAACTTTTTTCTTGGTTTATATTTTTGCATAAACAAGTCTACGTCTAAATATATTTTAAAACATACTGAAATGCAGCATATTATTCAACATACAGTAATAGTTGTAATTTCTTTTTAACCAAAACTTGTGTAGGCTATGCAATCAAATTTCCAGCAGTCAAAATCTTTGCTTTTGAGTACATTTTTGTCCTCCTGTGTTTCTTTTCTCTTTTCGTTTGGACATTCACTGTTCTTCCTTCCGTCCTACTAATTATCTTCTTCTTTATGTGGATCTTCAGTTCTCATTCATATCTTCTTCCAGGATCTTACTTTGTAACCTGCCATTTCCATGTTGTCTTTTTCCTCATTCAGCACTTTCTCCATAACTCCATCTTCCTCTTAAGGCAATAAATAGCAGCATAATACAACCGCTAAGAGTAGGAATGAGCCACAAAATGCTGGATGCATTTAGACATGTGCAGTATACTGTATGTGGATGAACAGACATGTGAACTTCTTTCACTCTCCAAATATAAACTGCCATTCTCTGCCATTTTGCATTGTTCTTCAGACTCTCCCTCTCTTCTCTCAAACTCTGTAGTGAACACACTGGCCTCTTATTTTTGTATCATATTCTCATGCATACTGTTTAGACAGGTGGTGGACCCCCAGAGCCACGAAGCCAGGCAGACCAGCATACTTTTGTTCAGGGCAAACTAACCCATTGCAGATTTTCATCTAAGACACACAGTGCAGTTGTCGGTTTCTTCCCAAAGAGGTTCAACAGGTTCAACAAAATGTTTTTTTTTGTGAGCCCAGAAGAGTCGACAAGACTACCTCCTGACTCTGTACAAACCAGCACACTTTATGCTGCAGCTGTGGCCTTGCCATTCAAAGGACGTCTAATTTAAAACACAGGCTGTGTCCAGAGTGAACCTCGGCTTTACTAGTCTCAGTCTTTAGAACCAAACCCATCACCTAGTTTGACCATGTCTGCAGAGATGATGGTAATACAATAGTGAACAATCATTATTTAAAGTGATGGTTCGGAGTAATTCACCCTAGGGTCCTTTGCACCATGACCTCGAGCCAAACACCCCCCCAGAAGCTTTTTTCACCTGGGTCGAACATTGGGAGAGTTAGCTAGAGTAGCGTTATCAGCTGAATAGCTTAGCACAGGGGCTAATGGACCCACGTTTGTATCTTGTAAGTAATGATACCAAACGTCTACAAGTAGTACAAATAGGTTATGCTCTCATAAAACGATGGATTGGAAAGCTTGTAAGTACACCAGAAGTTTATGAACACTTGCCTGCTCTCTTCAGCTCTCTGTTGCTGCTGCTGCTACCTGCAGTTAGACGAGTGCTTAGGGCCGTCTACAAATTACTACACCAAAAAGAGTTACAACAAAAATATTTAATTCAATGATTAAATAAGGTAATGTCTCCAAACTTACCTCAATTATTACTTGTCTCCTGCTAGTTATACTACAGCACTTACTTAAAAAAGTTAAATTAATAAATATTTTTGTTGCATCTCTTTTCGGTGTTGTAATTTGTAGACGGCCCTAAGCACTCGTCTTACAGCAGCAACAACAGCAGAGAGCAGAAGCCAGCAGGCAAGTGTTATTTACATAAACTTCTGGTCTTTACAAACTTTACAATCCATCGTTTTTGAGAGCATAACCTATTTGTACTACTTGTAGACGTTTGTTATCATTTCGGCATTATTAGTGGGGTAATTTACGAGATAAAAACGGTCCGTTAGCCCCTGCGCTAAGCTATTCAGCTGATAACGCTACTCTAGCTAACTCTTTCAATGTAAGACCCAGGTGAAAAAAGCTTCTGGAGGGATGTTTGGCTCGAGGTCATGGTGCAAAGGACCCTAGGGTGAATTACTCCGAACCATCACTTTAATCAGCTTTTTAATCAAAATGAACTTGTCCTTGTCAAGCACACCATAGCTGTCCTTGTTGTGTTTTATAGAGGTCTACACCTACTGAAGAAAAGTCAGCACATCAGCCGTGTGAGTGAGCAGACAACACTCCAATCAACGCTCCTGTCTCCAGTTGTTACTGCAAAATCAACACCTAATGTGGGAAATCTGCTGTGCAGTGAGTGCTAGTTGTATTGTGTGGCTGTTGTTTCTGTATTTCTGTGTTACTAACCTAACAAATCAAACAAGCATTCAGTGCAAACAACCACAATCACCACACAAACAAAATCCTCCATTGGGTGCTGCTTTTTCGCAGTGTTACATCTGTCTATATAGAGAATAGAGCCTTTGTGTGTGTGTGTGTGTGTGTGTGTGTGTGTGTGTGTGTGTGTGTGTGTGTGTTTAAAATGTTGCATGCAGCGGTAGCATGTCTGCCACCTAGTGAGCGTCAAACTGCACTGCATGTTGCCCGGAAGCCAGAGAACCTGGAAGGCCACACCAGCAGGGATTTAGTACATGGATCTGTATGTAACTTTAATCATTGACGAAGTAATGATTTTGGTCATTTAAATCAAATACATACATTTAGAAAAGTGCTGATGTGGAATCAAATTTTACTGGAGTTTTGAAAGACAAAAAAAGAGGAGAATTTGTACTGTTTTAGCCCCTTTAGAACAAATGATGTGTATATTAACATCATGGTTAACATCAGAGTGAATGCCTCTTTTTACTGTTGTTTTTTTGACAATACTGTCTCTCCATTGCCCACTAATTTAACTATATCACAATTAGAATATAAGGTATAGAATAATATCTAATGACTTGAATACATCTATCAAATAAAGATATCAGTGTCCCTGAATAAACTAGATCAACTTTCAACACTGTAAACTAACATGACTAAGAGTAGGAGAAGCTTTGGTTTCAGGGTGCTGGTATTGAGCATTCTGGCTTACTGGGACACTTGAATAGAGCCGCCATTAAGAGGATGTTAAGTTATATTTTAAAAATCCCTGTGGGGAAATTACAAAACAATTTCTCCATTGGACCCACCCATGTAGCAGTGACCAATTCCTGTCCAGAGGACAGTGACTTGCTCAATGGCAGTGGAAGGTGCATTGGGACCAGGACTCTCCTCTGAAGCTGGTGAGGAAAAAACACCTAAAGTCTCTTTAACTGTAAATGGGAGGAACCTGAGGAATGACCATACACATGTCTAAGGCTGCAACATGCAATATATTTAGTCTCAGTTTATTTTCAGGTTTGATAATAATGACAAGAAGGTTATTCTTTGTCATATACGTGCAGATTCATGTCCTTGATGTTGTTCTCTGAAAGCCCAGATGGGGGCGATGTGGTCTGGGCTAAACTAGTGCCCTATATTTAGATAGGTGGCAAGATAACAAAACTGTACAAGAAAATTGGTTTACCCAGGGCAGGCTTAGTAACAATTACCCTTGTATGGTTGTCTATATAGGAGTAACAAGGCTATTTTTAAAATGTACGGAGTAGAAAGTACAGATAATTGCGTGAAAATGTAAGGAGTAGAAGTAAAAAGTCTGCTGTAAAAGAATTACTCCAGTAAAGTATAGATATAATTTCTACTTAAGTAAAGTAACAAAGTATTTGTACTTCGTTACTTGACGCCCCTGTTGGTTTGTAGGTGAGGAGGATCGACATTACAGGACACAACGGTCCGCCACTCCACTAATATTATTCCACTGAAGAACATAACTTTGTAAAAGACCCCTGTATAAGAACACTCTAATCTGATATTTTAATACATGGTTAAAACAGCACATTGACATAATCCGATTCACAGTTTAAGACGCGGGAGAAGAAAACTAACAAAATGTCTCAAAAGGCTTGACTGGGTAAATAAGCTTCTCATGGGGCTTTGCATTAGCCAGCTTATATTATTGTATTAGTTGTGGGGAGAAGATAAGCACACCCGGTAACACTCTCTCCAGTATAAATAAAGGTGGATGTGCATGCAGGAGTCATGCCAGAGCCCAGGGGAGGAGGACGGAAGAGGCAGGAAGGGCTGACCAGACCGGCAGATGGAAACGAGTGGAACAAGGTCAGGAAACAACTGACGCTCATAACAGAAACCCACGCTTTTAATTTTGCTGCGCACCTCTTATTTCCATGTTTTCCTTCCAAAACTCAAATCTTAAACTTAAAATGCAACGCTGAAATAGTGTGTGTGTGTATGTGTGTGTGTGTGTGTTTGTGAACGTTATAACAGACATACCGTGTCACCGCAGCACACATACGTTACCATGACATGTCACCAGGGGCAATTAAAGGCAGAGAGAGGACAGAGAAAGAGCTTGAGTAGTTTTGGTGTGTTTCTAACTCTCCTCATTCAACCAAAGGTGTCAGATTGGGTTGAGGTCTGTGCCACACCACATTCAGAAACTATTTTTTGTATGGACCTGGCTTTGTGTGTGAGGGCACTGTCACGTTGAAAAAGTTAAGGGTCATCCTCAAACTGTTGGACACAAAGCTGGAAGCACAATGTTAATTAAAACATCACATGCTGTAGCATTACAGCAACATGCCCCTTAATTGTAACTGGGAGGTCTAGTCCAAACCAGGAAAAAAACAAACAGCCACAGACCAAAAGTACTCAAAAGTCAAAGCAGTGGTTGAAGTTTACTCAAGTACTGTACTGTACTTTACTCAAGCACTTTACAATTTTTGAACTAGCCTATGTGTACTTTGCTTGACTATTTCCATTTGATGCTTCTTTATACAGAAGGAAATAGGGTACTTTTTACTCCCCTACATGTAACTAATCTGCTTTAGTTACTAGTTACCTTTCAGATGAAAATTGTATACAAAAACAGATATGGTAAGTTTACACAATACATTTAACAATGTATTGTCCTGTACCTTTACCTAATTAGGAGGCAGGACTTTTACTTGTAGCATAGTTATGACTATATATACTTGAGTATTTTTATAGTATAGTTGGTACTTAGGCTGAGTAAAGTATTTGAATACTTCTTCCACCACAGAGTAAAAGTGAACATAGGCCTACTTCTGGCCACATAGGCTATAGATCATCTTGTTCTCAAACTTTACCTCATGTCTTCATAACCCACCAGCTCACACACGCAGCCCTGAAGACAAGCACTGTTCTGTCAGTGGGTGAATGGCTCTATCCATGTGGAACTGAGGGTGAGCAGATCTCAATTAGAGGGAGGGAAAGTAGGGGGAAACATGGGTGTATGGCTATTAGTAATAGTAATAGTTTAGATAATACTGAATAGGCTGTAAGCCTATGTGTTTAAGTATTCAGATCCTATACTTAAGTAAAAGTACAAATACCATACTGTAAAAATACTAGATAAGTAGATGCATTGAAAATGTTACTTAAAGTGCTCATATTATGCTTTTTGCCTTTTTCCCTTTCCTTTATTGTGGTATATATCTTTTTGTGCACATTATAGGTTTAGAAAGTGAAATAGCCCAAAGTCCACCCCAAAGGGACTTACCATCTCCAACAGAAAACACTGTTCACAAACTGCTCCAAACAGCTCTATTCTAGTCCAGCCTTTACTTCAGAGACAAACGTGCGTCACTTTGTAACACACGTTATAATGCTCGCCTAGCTGCTAGCATGGCACTCCCTCATACTCTGCAACTGACTGGCTAGTAGTCCTTACCTAGGTACTGGTAATGTGCGACTCCCAACAAAGATGGAACCACAGAAGTGAGATGACTCACTCTGTAGCTAAAACAGAGAGCTCAACACACAGGGTGAAAAGAGGAGCTGCAGCAATGTGCAGGACAACAAAAAGATGTTTGTTTGTTTTTTAAATTAAATGATGTAAACCTATTCTGATATAACCTCTAAATACAATTATGAACCTGAAAATGAGCATACTATGAGCACTTTAAGTAAAAGTATCATCAGGAAAATGTAGCCTACTTTAAGTATTAAAAGTAGAAGTACTCAATGCAGAAAAATCTTCACATTTTAGAAACTGGAAACGATCCAAACAGTTATTTCTTTAATGGTCTAATCATTTCAGCTGGACTTGTAGGCAGTTATATTGTTGGGTAGTTGAACTTATAATAAAACGTCATTTTTTTCTGTAAAGTAACTTAGCCTACTAACTCAAGTAAAGTGCAACTCGAAAGTGTAACTCAAATTTGTACTTAAGTACAGTACTTGAGTAAATGTACTTAGTTACATTCCACCACTGCCAAAATTGCAGTAATCTCTCTCCAGCTCCTCCGCCTGTATCTGGGGCGCGTTATAGAAGAAAAGAAAAACTCCCACTCGTGCAGCTCCAACGAGGCAGTCAGGGGACGCTCATCATCATCAGTCAGCAGAGCAGCTCTCTCTCTCCCTCCCTCTCTCTCTCTCTCTCTCCCTATGTCTCTGTCCCTCCCTCTGACACCCCCACACTCACTCTCCCCCTCTCTCTCTGTCTGCCCGTCTCTTTGAACAAGAGCATCTCTTTTCTTTTCTCCTCTTGACACAAGGCAACCATGTCGTCAAACGGCGCCGACGGGGACTTGCTCCAGATCCCTCTGGGGCTCATCAACAGCGAGGGCAAGTATCTGACCGCGGAGACGTTCGGCTTCAAAATCAACGCTTCGGCCAGCAGCCTGAAGAAGAAGCAGACCTGGACCCTGGAGCAGACCGGGGAGGACGGCAGCGCCGTGTTCCTCCGCTCCCACCTGGGCCGCTACCTCGCCACGGACAAAGACGGCAACGTTACCGCGGACAGCGAGACGCGCGGCAGCCGGGACTGCCGCTTCGTCATCACCGCGCACGAGGACGGGCGGTGGTCTCTGCAGTCCGAGCCCCACGGCCGGTACCTCTGCGGCAGCGAGGATCGAATCACCTGCTTTGCGCAAACCGCCACGCCGGCGGAGCGATGGAGCGTGCACCTGGCCGTGCACCCGCAGGTCAACCTGTACAGCTTTGCGCGCAAACGCTTCGCCCACCTGAGTGCGCACGGAGAGCGGCAGGAGGTGTCAATCGACCGGGATGTCCCATGGGGGGTGGACTCGCTTGTGACACTGGTCTACCGGGACCAGCGCTACCACCTCGAGACTTCTGACAACCGCTTCCTCCGCAATGACGGCAGCCTGTCCACAAAAACGGACAAGGACACCGGCTACATGCTGGAGTTCCGCTCCGGAAAAGTGGCATTCCGCGACTGCAACGGCCGCTACCTGGCACCCGCGGGCCCAACCGGCACAATGAAGTCTGGGAAAAGCACCCGGGTTGGGAAGGATGAGCTGTTTGGCCTAGAGCGCAGCCACGCGCAGGTCGTGCTGACTGCGGGCAACGAGAGGAACGTCTCCACAAGGCAAGGTGAGGCTCTGCAGACACACAGAGCCAGTGAGAAGAATCACGTTCTACTGTACAGATGAAGTCACTGCATAACTGGGCACACACCAGATGCAGCTGTTGCATTTTGTCTTTGACAGAGAGAGAGACACGAGAGAATTAGAGACTCCTGTTACTTCATTTTCCTCACACCATGTGTTTTTCATTATCATGCTCCCACTTTCTCTCTTTCTCCACCCAGCCCCCCCCTCCCCTCCTTCTTCCCTCCCTCCTTGTTGGCCAGCCTCTGCCTAGCTTAACATTTTTCTGCAGTAATTCTACCCCTGCATTGTGGCTGCTTCAGTCTACAGTTATCATCATTCTTTATCTCGCAATAGACTGGGAATAAAGACAGAAAACAAGGAGGTATTTGTTTAGAGACAAAAAGGCAAAAAAAAAAAAATGGAGGACAGGCAGAGAAAACAGAGAAAGGTGTGACTCAGACAGTCCTGAATGTGGATCCACATGCCACATGCAACCTCTTTGTCTTCTTGCCACTCAGTCTCACTCTGCTGTGCTGCCACCTGACTCTGACTGATCACTGACAGCAGTTTATCCACACGCAGTCACTGTTAGAGCTGCAAAGATTAATCGATTAGTTGTCAACTATCAAATTAATCGCCATCTAAATTCTCTGATTCCAACTTCTTAAATGTGAATATTTTGTGGTTTCTTCTCCCCTCTATGACAGTAAACTAAAAATCTTTGAGTTGTGGACAGAACAAGACATTTGAGGACGTCATCTTGGGCTTTAGGAAACACTGATCAACATTATTTCGCATTTTCTGACAATTTATAGGCCAAACAACTAATCGGTTAATTTTGTTGTTGTTCGTTTTTGTTTTTGTTTGCGTGCGTGTGTCTGTGTGTGTGTGTGTGTGTGTGTGTGTGTGTGTGTGTGTGTACCAGAAGACATGGATTGCAGAAGAAGAAAGATAGTCATGTTTGAATGAGGTCAGTGTAGGGCAGTGACTTGTGACCATTAGGTAGTAGACATTATTTTTTAAAGGACCACCTTTGCTTCTGCATGTGTAGTCCAATACCTCCTAATGGGACCGTATGCTCAGTATGGGCATGCACAGACATTTTGTTAGCCAGCGGACCCTTTGTCTCTTAATGAAGAGCAAGCACTTTTTGTTCTGAACTCTTCTATGGCAGAGAGATTCACAGCTGTTTCATACTATTGGCGCAGCGTGTGTACTGCGCTATCTTTAGATATAAAGAATATTTCAAACAAAATATAGCTTTAAGAGAGTGAATATTGAACTGAGGTTCGTCAGTTGACCAGAAACATGATTCCAAATGAATGCTAATGTTTCTGCATATCTGCTTTATGTTGTACAGACAACTGTTTGCCAACATGTCCACCATATCAACTTTACAAGGTGATAATATGTGTTAAAAGCTTGTTCCGCTAAAAGCGGCTAAAAATCAATTAATAGTTCTTTACTATAGTTTTCCTACATAACTGAGACCTAGCCTCAGTTACAGTACATAACTGACTAACTGAGTCTCAGACTGAGACTAATTGTCACAGTTATGTTTTGAGACCTTGCATCAGTTGGTCTCAGTTATGTAAGAACACTAGAAGTGTTTACTGCATGGTGCTAATAAGTATATTAGGTATTCACCATGGGAGAAGCAGAGATGTTAATTTGTCCACAGTATCCTTATTAGACCAGAATGCAGTCACAAGACAGCTTTGGCATTGGCACTGATAATTGCAACCCTCATTTTTTTCTGATTTGGAAAAGCTTGCTTTTTTGCTGTTCAGCTATCATTTTCACCATCACTCCACCTCCCCTCGTCTCTTTCAGGACTGACACATCCCCTGTCTGGGTGTCATATGACAACAGACCTGTGTGGCCACACCTTTAACATCATTCATCTGTTCATGAATGAAATCTGACAACAGACTGCTCCACTTTTCTAGGCATGGACTTGTCAGCCAATCAGGACGAGGAAGGGGACCAGGAAGTCTTCCAGTTGGAGATGAGCCGTGAGGACAGGAAGTGTGCCTTCAGAACCGCTGCTGGCAAATACTGGACTCTGACAGCATCTGGGGGCCTGCAGTGCACTGCCTCCACCAAGTAACCACACACACACACACACACACACACACATACACACACACACACACACACACACACACCACACACACTCTCTCTCTCTCTCTGCACCAGGTTCAATATCACACACTTTAGTTCACACATACACATCCCTCAAAGTCTACTCATTAAGTTTGATAACGTGTGTGTGTGTGTGTGTGTGTGTGTGTGTGTGTGTGTGTGTGTGTGTGTGTGTGTGTGTGTCTGAGACAGGTCGGCCAACAGTTACTTTGAACTGGAGTGGCGTGACGGTCGTGTGTGTGTGCGTGCAGCTAACAACAAATATGTGATCGCTAAGAGGAACGGGCAGCTAGCTGCTACTGTTGACAGCGCAGGTCAGTGACGTTGTTTCTGAACTGCTCTCCATGATGTAACAAAGTCATTTCCAAGTACATGTAACTTTTTGAGTGCATTGAACAATTAATATTGCTTTAAGTTACGTAAAGATATTTCTAAAGGATCCCGTATTTCAAGTGTCAGTAATTCTTCTCAGCTAGGATATCGTCGCGCTCTCTCCATCCCTAAAGAGGAGAAATAACAAACCAGGGACTCTGTTTCCCAAAAGAACCTTCAAGTAGCTTCAAGATGCTTCTGAGAAACAAGGCCCAGATCTGTTTGACACAACTCTGATGGGCCTGTCTCTTTAGGGGAAGCTGAACAGTTCCTGATGAAGCTGATCAACCGTCCAATCATCGTCCTTCGTGGGGAGCACGGTTTCATCGGGGCTCGTAAAGCTGGAATGGCGACCCTGGACTCCAACCGCGCATCATACGACGTTTTCCAGATGGAGTTCCACAACGGAGCTTACTCCCTTAAAGGTGGGCAGTTTATAGAACCGTTCTGGTGTTATTGCATGTTTAACCTATTTACTACAAGTATACATTCACATGACTGCTGGACATTTTCCAAAACATGAATCCCAATAGGTGTAGAAAGCCCTGGTAGAAAATATGTGAATGTAGCATGTTGTAGCATTGTGATGGTAGATGTCTTTGATTGTAGAAACTATGTTTACCAGCTAGTAGCTATTTGCAGCAGTCTGTTGATGCTGGTAAGGTTGTGTACAGCGGGTTTATCGCAAAAAAAAAAAGCTACTTGCTGCATCTGGAAACCACACTAGAGCAGCGAGACTAAACTGAAAGTTGTGGGCTGTAAAACTAAATCAAATGGCTGAAAGACGCTAAAATACTCCGTAGTTGAGAGGAACCTTTGAGTCGGGTGACGATCCTGTGTGGGTCTGTCAAAACGTGTGATCGCTCTCATAGCACACAAAGTACTTTGATCCATTGCTAATATAAAAATAATTATTGACGCAGCTTATACTAATGTGTGGAAAATGTATGTGAATACAGGAAGTTTTTTGAGACAATCCCACCAAAAACTGGAGTCGTCTAAGTTTTGCCTTGAGCATATTCACCACTCATCAGCATGTCTGTCACAGCGTCTTTTCTTTCCTACTAATGGGGGGGTCGCTAAAGTCTAAAACAGGGGTCTCCAACCTTTCTTCATCTGAGGGCTACTTTAAAAAAAAAATGAAAGTGGCCAAGAGCTACTTGATCACAGCGCTTACATTTATTAACACAACACACATAAGCTGAATGAAGTATGAAAATTGCAATACCCAAATCTTAGGAATTATCTTCACTTCACGTCAAGGTTCATGACTATTTTACACATTTTATGGCCCACATAGTTAGCTACATCACTAAAAAAAAATCCCATCAGGGTCCAAGAAAACATTACCATTTTACACTTCTATGGCCCACGAAGTTAGCTACCTCATTTTAAATATAGACGTCATTTTGTGTCTCAGTTTGTCAACCTATTGGCGAACTACTGGAAACCTGCTCGCGAGCTGACGGTAGCTCACGAGCTACTTGTTAGAGACCCCTGGTCTAAAATGATCAAATCTTACACATAGTGACTTAGATGTACTGTATTTTCAAAAGTTTAATTTCACATCAGTACAGTATTATATTCTTGCATGCTTTCCATTACAGTGAGCATGTCGTCATCTCTATCCTTTATTACTTCTTTAATTTGTGGGAAACTCAAGACATCTGAAACTTGAGAATTGTATGAAGCCTTTTTTTTTAATGCAAGAAACTGGATCAGATTCACATCACCCTTTTTACAATGTCCCTGTTTGCGCTTGTCTCGGTGTGGGCTCACCACAGCCCTGTTTAACTCTACTGTGATGTAGAGAAAGAAAGTCAATAGTCAATAGTTAAAACATCTAATGGGAATTGTGTTATGGCTCAACAGCCATCCGTCATTTGAAACCTCTTATCATTTCAACCATCACACCTACTTAGGGCTGAACAATGGATCCTCTCCATGATGACATGGTGATATTATAATGTAAATAACAAGCAAAATTAGGCATGTAACATTTAAATGAAAATTATGAGAAAGGTTGGTTTTTTTCCGCATCACCCATAACATAACCAGAAGTGTAATAGTAAATGCAGTGATCAACTTAATTATTTGAATATGTTAACATGTCAATTTGTCCTGTGTGTGTGGGTGTGTGTGAGTCAGGCTTTATTAAGTGTGTGTTGTTTGTCCAGACTCCCAGGGGAAGTATTGGTGTGTTGGAGACGACACAGCGGTGGGGTGCAGCAGCTCCACACCTGTCCAGTTTCTGTTTGAGTTCTGTGACCTCAACAAGATGGCCATCCGTGCTCTGGGGGGGAAGTACCTTAAAGGAGACCATGCTGGAGGGCTAAAGGCCAGCGTCGACTCCCTGGACAGCGCCACCCGCTGGGAATACTGAGAAAGCACAGCCGGACTTCTCCACTATCTGACACAATGCTTCAAACTATTAATAGATACTGTAGGTAGCTGTTTTTGCATATATGTGTGTGTGTGTGTGTGTGTGTGTGTGTGTGTGTGTGTGTGTGTGTGTGTGTGTGTGTGTGTGTGTGTGTGTGTGTGTGTGTGTGTGTGTGTGTGTGTGTGTGTAATTGTGAATTTGTCTGGATGGATGGATGCGTGATGGAAATTGAAGATGATAAACTGGAAGTCATGGCACCAAAGCACTACAGCTGTTTTCTTTTGTATTCTTTTTCTTCCTCTGTCATTATCTCTTCCTACTGGGCTTTTTACTGGAGATTTGGATGTACGATGACTTGTTGTTTAATGAATGCATCATAGTCTGGTTGCACATTATTTGTTTCACTCCCAGTCCCATTTATACAAGCTGTACCTGATAAATGTCAGGACGCTACTTTTATTAGTTGTGCCTATCTGTGGTAACTACTGGTGTAAACAAACTATAACTAATTACTTACAATATCTAACCTCCTCCTGTTAAATGTCTTGCTGGCTTCGTTGCGCTGCTTTCATCTCCTGCTCCCTTCCAACTATCAAGCACAACATGCATCATATAAAGGAATGTTACTGATTTCCATGTTTCGCTGTAAATAAGGCTTTCTTTGTCACTGAATGTTTCAAAAACATAGTAACCATGGAAACGTTAAGAGCTAACGTGCGGTGAGGGTGTGAAGAAAGAAAGAAATGGGACGTCGCATGCAGATCTAACATGGTCTTCACCTATATGCTACTTGCTGCACCTCTCTAGATTTCCTTTCTCACTCTGAGGTGTGTATATAGACAGATGCATCAGCAGAAAGTAGTGGGCGGTCAAAGGTTTCCCTTATAACCCACTCCTCTGATAAGTGTAAGGTTCTCAATTACACTTCAGGAGGAAACAAATGAAAGGAGCTTTGAGATTCACTCATCTACTGAAGGGGCCTTATTAGTTAGAATGATCATCCTTTGAGTTGAAAGGAATGAAAGGGAGGCGGTGGGTATAAAAACTAGTTACTGCTGCACACTCAAATATGCAGTCATAGATATATTTATTCCAAGTATGACTCAAAATCTGCACAATAATGTCCAACTGCAAGAACTTAAAAGCACATGTTTGTTACAATGAGATGTCTGTCCTTAGATTGGGTGCTGGTGTGTAAACACAATGAAAGATTCTCTCTGGCTATTGTGGCTGTGCCTTCCATAGAGCATTTCAGTCTTTTTCATGTTCTTACATTGCTGAACGGAGTAAAAAATAAATAAAGTTTTCCCTCTTAACAGTGGACCTTCTCCTTTGATTTATTTCATTTTCTAATCAATGGCGATTCCACAGACCTTGCTGTCAACAGTTTTCATTGGATCTACTTTCTACTATGTAAGCTGTTAACAGCATATTATCCGTTTTAGCTAGCGTCATGGGTCTAGCAATGGCAATGTCAGGCATTTACTTTGTGGTTGATACTAGGGGTGGGAAATAAATCGAAAATCGTATGTATCATGTTTTTTTTGCGACGATTTTTTAAATTCGATTGTGTTCCCCAGGAATGATATTTTTATTTTTTTTTATTATCAGTAATTCACCTTAATATTTTTTGTTTATATGGTACCGCTGACGGTGACTACATCATATCCATTTCCAGCAAAACAGAGCGAACGCAGAAAAAGAAGAAAATGGTTATGTACTGTACTTATTTACCAATGAAATAAATGTCAGATTGAATGACTGACATGTGATGTGCATTCTTCTTAGAGCTCAATTGGTTTTTAGAAATGTCTCATGATGTATTGTCTCTAGAAGTGTATTATTCAACTTTTGTATTCGTTAAAGAAAGAAAAGAAAATCACAATACTCAATACTGTCGAATCGCATTACTTCTAGAATTGCAATAAATGAAAATCGCAATACAAATCGAATCAGCACCCATGTATGGGGAAAGAATCAAATCGGGACAAAAGCATATCGTCCCAGCCCTAGTTGAGACTAAAATATCTCAACATCATGATGGTCTGGCACAAAATGTTGAAGAGATAGCCATGATGCCCAAAAAGTGAAGCCTCCTGACTTCGATGATCCACTTTTTTCTAACTCCACCACAACGTTTGTGGGTTTAGTTAACAGAATTGGATGGACTCCTCTGGATTTCCATTTTGTTCAGACAGCCATGTTGTTCCACTTCAGGATTAACTGTAATAACTTTGGTGATCCTCTAACTTTTCATCTAGCGCCGCCAGCTGCAGCAACTTTGTGTGTAGTGCTAATTAACAAATGTTAGCATGCAAACTAAGATGGTCAACATGGTACATTCCTTGCCACTTGCTAAACATCAGGGTGTGAGCATTGACATTGTGAGCATGTTAGCGTGCTGACGTTAGCATTCAGCTCAGAGCTGCTAACGTGGCTGTAAACCAACTCATGTTTGTAATTTGGTTGAGCAGATACTTAAAAGCCAAGAAAACAGAGGTTCAATTGTCGTTCAGGCTGCAGAGGTGCTTTGAGTGACAGAAATCTTTCTGTCCCGTCTGGCCTTAACTAGCTGGAGTCAAGAGGAAAAGTACTCAAATCACAGATTAATATTGTTTAAAGGCTAACTTTGGTGATATTTGATACATATTAAACAAAATGAAAAATCCAAAACCAATGACGAATTGATCCCATTAAGTATGTCTGTGTATCTAAAGCTCCATAGAGATCCATTGCTCCATAATTTAAGGCACACTGTTGCACTGGGTGTCAGGTTTCTTTAAAAATGGGCCATCTTGGCTTCAATTTAGTGACTTTTCACAGTTTATCCAATGTAGCAATCATCTTTTTCTGATAAGAAATTCCATTGACATCATTTTTGCAGAATGCTGTTGTGTGTGGGAGAAGGAAGAAAGAGCCTGCATCATGTCCTCTTGAGATTTCACTGAGCTAAAACTGTGCAAGAGAAAGGAAGGCGAGGGTAGAGTAGAGGGAGGTAACCTACTCCACTTTCTCCGTCCTTCTGCAGAGGAAACTCAGCTCTCCTCCTTCTTAATAAGAAAACACACAGTCATTCTAATGCGGGCCAAACTTTACATGTGTGTTCTGATACAGGCAGAAGAGACAGGAACAGACCAACAAGCATCCTTCACTCTACACACTGCGAGATCTCTGCATGTTGCCATGGTAACAGTTAATGGCAGGGATTGGGTTTGAGGAGGATGAATATTTTTGAGATGTCACAGACCTACATAGATCAATAAACCTTGTTATACTCCTAGTCAATAACTCCAGATATAGTTTCTAAAGACACTTCAGACACTGTGTGAGTGTATAATAAAAACCTCAGGATAAACAACCTCAAGATAAGCACATGTGATAGTCCCTAAACAAATTGGAGCTTCTCACACTAATGCAATAATACTCCCATTGCCCTTTCAGTCAGTCTGTGTTTGTGTGCTGTAATATGTAAGAGAAAACACATGGCAGGGTCTTGACAAATCTGTCTGCCAGAAACAGCTAATATGACACCTGAGTGGAAGAAGGATAGGAAAATAAGCAGAGGGGAAGACAAAGCAGGAAAGGAATAAAGTTGAAGATGAAAAGAGAATGTGTGCAGCAAAAGGGTTATGGCTTACCATGAGATTTAGATTTAGTCTGCCCTACATGTACGCATGCGAGAGGAGATTCCTGAGTGAAAGTCAGGGTTAGACAAATAACTTTTTCAATCTCTGCTTGGTAAAACTGTTCATGAGGCAGAAGAATATTGTGGATGTGAGAAAAACATGTATGAATCTCCAAAATGTGGTGCTTTTGTATTTTTCAGATAAACTGAAAAGTTGATATTTTTTATGAGGCAGTAACTCATAACACACATTCGGGACCCCAGGAAGAGCTGTGTTTAAGGGCACAGCTAATGGGGATTGTATAGGAAACTAAACTAAACTTTCTAAATATGTTGGACATGGCACTTCATTTGTAGTTTCTTTGTTTTCCTGAGTTTGTGAGTCTAACAGTATTTTTTCCAGTGTATACATAACGTCTTAACTGTCTTAACCTGGCTGTCAGGTAATGTCCTAAAGAGTCTCCTGGTGCCATCTAGTGTTGATGAAGTTAAGATGATTTTAATTTCATTAAGTGCACTATATGGCCAAAGGTATGTGGACACCACTGTTTCTCAAAGTTTAGGCAAGTTACAGTTAAGGGAAATTTTATGGACATAATATGTAATTATATTAGTGTCCAACTTTATGGAACACGCAACTTTGTTTGGTGAATTCCCTCTTGTGTTTCAACATGGCAAAGCCAGGGAAATGAAGAAATTGTTTCATCAGTTTGTTGTGGAATAACTTAACTGTCAGTGTCCTGCACAGAGGCCTGACATCAACCCCATCCAACACGTTTGGGATGAACTTGAACGCCAACTGTGGCCAGAGCTGCCCGACGTCATTGGCCCACCTCAGGAACGCTTCTGTGGTTTAATGGAACCAAAATCTTGTGGAAAGCCTGAAACCAGACGAGTGGAGGTTGTTATAGCAGCAGATTAATGCCCATTTTGGAATAAGAGGTTCAACAATCACATGTGGGTATAATGTTAAAGGAGAACTCTGGGCAATTTTTACGTTAATCTTTATCGCTATAAATATGTGAGTACTGTCGATAGCAACAAAAAAATGAACAGAATTGGTCTTAGCAAACTGGTGTTGCTGCAGCTAATTCCCATAGCTCCCAGTTAGCTAAAACGGTAGTTTTTGGGGCATAACACAAAGAGTGCCTTTTTGCCTCTTAACAGACACAAAATGCAATTAAAATGTTTGTGCAACATGAACAGGGCTCTTACGTGACAAAAGTTGCGTTTTCAACTCATACCTCCTGCCGGTTGCTAGCACGCTAGCTGGTAGCTGCCATCTGGGAGGGAGTGTGTTCAGCCAGGCAGGCTTCTGTGATAATCCTCACGCAGCAGTTCAGTGTGTATTTGTAGCATATATATCCATTTTGTGTGTGATCCATCTGGCGTTGGTGAGTAGGAGTATTGGCAGTAGCGATCGGTGTGTTAGTTTCCTTAGCCGGGCTAGCAGGCCCGGCCGGCGTCCCTGCTTCTGCTTCCTCCCCGCCCTACTCGCTTGCCGCGGCGGACAACAATCCAACGAGCGCCCGCTGGTCTTGTGGATGTCCTCTAGAAAGCCGTTCGTGCCTTTTGCGGCGGAAAATTGCAGCTACCAGCTAGCACGGCAAGCTAGCAACCGGCAGGAGATATGAGTTGAAAACGCGTCTTTTGTCATGTAAGACCCATGTTCATGTTGCACAAACATTTTAATTGCATTTTTTGTCTGTTAAGAGGCACAAAGGCGCTCTTTATGTTATGCCCCCAAAACTACCGTTTTAGCTAACTGGGAGCTATGTGCATTAGCTGCCCATAGCTTAACGTAAAAATTGCCCGGAGTTCTCCTTTAAGGTGTCCCCATACTTTTGGCCTTGTTCTGTACATGTAATATTTTATTAACACTCCTGACAGTATTGTTGAGAATTCACCTGCAGAGAAACAGATGCATGATAAGTGGTTGCTTTTGCAAAAAAAAGCCAGAAATACTGCAAAATCATGCCAAAAGCAGACAGCCTTACGTTTGCATCCAGTGAAACTGTTGCTGCGACCGCAGTGGCTCGGGTTAGTTTGTCCAAAGGTTGGTTCTATTTAATTTCTTGTTCCTGTCTTATTTGCTCCTTTATATTAAACAGGTACTGACCTTCTTCAAGGGCAGCGATAAGGAACCGAACAAACTAATGAACAAACCCAAATGCACACACACACATTAACAAATTATCACAGTATCTGTTTACCCTCCGATAGCCACGTCCAGACAGACAGCCTGAGTCAGCAAGAGACAGAGAGGGAGGGTTTTGTTCTGTACGTGATAATCATGATACGCTTCAGGAGAAAACAATGAGGAGGTTATCTACAACCCTACTGATGATGGTTCTTCATAATCCCACTACTGCTACCCATCTGTTGTGCTCTCAATCTGTTTGACTTTACCACACCACTACGTGCTTCTCAAGAAATCCACGTAGATGGTCCACTCAGGCGGTTATCATCAGGCTGCGGAAATTATTTACTTTTATTTCAGAGTGATTAAAAATTCAGACCAAAACCATACTAAACACTATATACTCAAACGTATTTCCAGTGTTTTAATAGCAGGAAGTGAGCAGCATGTGTGTGTGTGTGTGTGTGTGTGTATATAGATGTACTTTTAGAGAAACATTTCATGACTCATACTTGGTTTTACAGTAACATGACTACACAGGTTGGACTACACATGGCTGCATCTTGGTTGGGTGTGCATCTCTTTATGACTGCCAGACTTCAGGCTGTGAGTTCCTAGGAACACAGTAACAAAACCATCATGTGGTGATGGACCATGAAGTGATAACCAATAAGGGAAATGATTTCCAAATTTTTACGGAAGCTGTTAGGCTAGCGGTGGCTCAGGTTCCATGATTCATAGGCACTGTAAACAAGAGCAATCTTGTGTGAGTCTATCTTATATGTCTGGTGATTGTTGACATACCAGTAAAAAGAGTGCTGCAAGGTCTTATACAGCCTGTATCCTTCTTTACAGAGAGGAGGGGGGGGATCTTATTGGTGGAGAGCAGCGGTGGCCAGCCTATAAATACCCAGCAGCTGCACCAGCGGAGGACTCAATGGGTTCAGTTCGCCGCCAGTAGTTAACTGCCAAACCCATCAGATCATGTCTCTGTCGGGCCGTCCCAACACGGTCCGGTTGGTGTTCCTTGGGGCCGCGGGTGTCGGTAAGAGCGCGCTCATCCGCCGTTTCCTCCACGACAGCTTCGAGCACAAGTACACGCGCACAGTCGAGGAGCTTCACGTGCTGGAGTACGACCCTGCCGGGTCTGGGAAGAAGATGCGCCTGGAGATCTTGGACACCAGCGGTAGCTACTCGTTCCCGGCCATGCGGGAGCTCAGCATCCGACACAGTGACGCGTTCGCCCTGGTGTACGCAGTGGACGACCCCGGGTCCCTGGAGGAGGTGAAGCGGCTCCGCGACGAGATTCTGCAGCTACGGGGCGGCGGCAAGAAGAGCGCGCCCATCACCGTGGTCGGCAGCAAGGCAGATCTGAAAGACACCGAGGGTCGCGTGCTGCTGGCGGCTGACGTTATGGCCACCGTGGAGAACGAGTGGGACGCCGACTTCGTGGAGGCGTCCGCGCGCACCGGTGTTAACACGGTCGGAGTGTTTCGCGCGCTGCTGCAACAGGTGAACGTGCCGAACCGAGCGAGCCCTGCGGAGTGGAGGCGCAGATACACTTTGCCCAGACCAGCGGTTAAGAAACGACCACCGCTGAAGAAGAACAACAGCTGTGTCCTGTCATAAGAACATGTCCTCCGGACGACGACGGACACTGCAGCTGGACTGCTCGTGCTCAGGTGTTGCTGGTCATCACAGTGTGCGCTTACTTTGGTCTGTCCAGAGGTGCAAAGTTGGAAGGAAGGTCCATATGCACTACATGAAAATGTACTGTCTCTGAAGCTCTCGACAGTAATGATAGTCCAAATGATCTATGGGACCCCTGATAAGGAATGCACTTTATACGTGTTAAAAGATTCCCAATGTTGTGCAATTTTTTTTTTTTTTATCTTATGTGAATAAAATATTTGTTGTGATTTTTGCCTACTGTCTTATACATTCTCAATCCACCACACCTCAATCTTTAACCTACACTTAAACTGAGTTGACTTTGTCCAATGAAAGAGTGTGAGGTATTTTACTAAAATAAAAGTAGCCTACAATAGGTTTTGTATTTACAATTTTACTTAAGAAAAAGTAGGTCTTATTAGCAGCAAAATGTAGCTTATACGTTTTAAAAGTAAAAGTGGTTATTATGCAAAACGACCCTTATCAGTGTGACATAGCCTATATATTTGGATTATCAATATGGATACCTTACTGTATTTGCAGCTTTTTATATTGTAGCTTGTTAAAGTTAAGCTAATTTTAACTGCTTAATAATAAAGCATGGCATCATATTTGTAGTATGAACTTCAAAGTAGCCTACCCTAACCAGTACCTATAGCAAATGTAGTACAATATTTGCTTCTGAGATGTAGTGGAGTAGAAGCATAATAGAAATATTCAAGTAGTACAAGTACCTTAAGTTGTACTTAAGTACAGTACTCGGGTAAATGATCTTCCTCCACTGTAGCCAGGAGCCTTATGATTTTGTCCCTTTTGAAAGGTATAAAAGAAATCCTGTTATTCCCTTTTCACTCATAGGCCTATCTTAAAGGACGTATATCAACAGTGATTTTAGGCTACATGTATACAAAGACATAACATTTAGTCAAATAACTTCACCACTCCACATGAGGATAGACAACGTTTTTTTCTGATTTCAGAGATGTATTTGGTAATGAGAAAGTTGTTACGGTATAAGCAAATCGAAAAAGAATTCATCCCTGCTCCAAGCTGAAGGATTTGCGGTATCCTGTGAGATATAAAAGGTAGATGTATAACCGTATAATAACATGAATAACACGGCAGATAGGCTACTGCAGATATGCTTTAAAAACTGAAAAGAAATCCTTTTTTGATTAGTTTGATTAGAAAGCACATTTTTAAATTGTCATTGTGAGTAATTAGATAAATGTCCACAGCCTGAGCTGTTTCTTTCCTACTCTTTCTTCGTCATTGTCGTGATGATGAACGTCTGCTGCCATTGTTCACATCAGCGGATGCAAGAGAGGAAATACACACACACACACACACACACACACACACACACACACACACACACACACACACACACACACACACACACACACAACACACACAACACACACACACACACACACACACACACACACACACACACACACACACACACAGAGGAGATACAGTTCCTACTTCTTACCAATACACTCATTCACACTTTCATACAAATGCAGACTCGAATAACGCTTAAGTTAAACAAGCCCACGGATAACACATCAATAAGGAAGAAGATATTAATATAGCTGCTGATGAAAGAGGACACACTACATCTGTTTTGATTTAAACATGAAATCAAATTTTTTTGAAATGCCAATGATGTTGCTGCAGGATTACACATTTAAAATATATTGTTTGAGTGCAAGCACATCTTTCACCAAATGGAGTGATGTAAATAAAAAGAATGAGTCTGGTACTGTATAAGTGCTGTAGTAAAAACAGTAAATAACATCACAATTGCCATTTGCAGAGGTTCATGATATAGGCATGTGGAGTTTTTGCAGTTTTCTCAGTCACTTAAATAAAAAAAAAAAAATAGGGAAACAGGAATATTATTTTTAAAAAGATCATAAAGGTCACAAATTAAGTAAAACAATAAGACATCCAATTAATAAAAATAGAAGTGCAACTGAATTAAATATATACAGTGCATGATATTGGCTAAGCACAGTTTTCAGCAGGACTTACATAGCCATTCATAAGCTTTTTGTATGGGCACCCTGTTTGGTAGTTTATTATGATTTTTCAAAAGATAATTTTTATGGGCATTTACGCCTTTAATGATAGGACAGCTCAGACATGAAAGGGAGAGAGAGAGGGGGAAGACATGCAGGAAACGTTCACAGGTCGGACTCGAACCCTGGACCTTCTGTGGCGAGGAATAACCCTCTACACATGTGTGCCTGCTTTACCGAATGAGCTAACCGGCCACTAAAATCTCTTATTAATCCCACAAAGGGAGAAATTCACAATGTTAAGCAGCAAGGGATAGTATAGAAAAATACAAAAAAGACACTAAAGATAAACAATAAATAAGTATAAGTAAAGAGAATAAATAGTTGTACTTACAGTATTGCACATAGTCAGATTATTGCACAGTTTACCAGTCCTGGTGTGTGTGTGTGTGTGTGTGTGTGTGTGTGTGTGTGTGTGTGTGTGTGTGTGTGTGTGTGTGTGTGTGTGTGTTTTGTCCATGTGGTCTACTGGGAGGAGTGCTGATTGTAAAGTCTGACAGGAAGGAAAGACCTGGGTTATCTCTGCTTCACACAGCGCAGGTGCAGCAGTCTGCCACTATCCTCCTGTCTCCCACCACCTCCAGTGACAAGGGAGCATCTGAGAACAGACCCGGCCTTCCTAATCAGCCTGCCAGGTCTTTTCCTATCTGCCACCGCAATGCAGACCACTCCATAGAAAATGGTGGATGCAACCACAGAGTCATAAAAGGTCCTCAGTAGGGGCCCCTGCACCACAAAGGACCTGAGTCTCCTCAGCAGATACAGTCTGCTCTAACCTAGGTAACGACGCTACGATAATGATTATTTTCAGTTGCAGAATAAGTAGTAGTAGTAGGCTGCTACTGAAAATAATGATGGTAATTGAAGTAGGAATATAACACCCACAAGGCATAGCAATACCAGTGAGTGAATAGATATCTTAGATAGGAGTAGGGGCAGTAGCCTTCTTTGGGTATAACCATGCACAAGTTTGTGAAATGTTGCCCCTTACTTAAGAAAACAAATCAATACCTATAAGCCTCATTTTTTTTTTAAACCATGTGTTTATTGAAATTTTTGTACATTTTACAGACAAAAACAGTACAAGGCACATAACATAAAACAGAAAAAAGACAAGGATCAAATGTAGTAGCTGTATCCACAGTCATAAGTCTGTACATCCATAGTATGCTTACATGAAAAACATACTGCCGTTGTTTATCTCAACACCGTACAGTACAGATGGCACACTACAGGCATTAAGAGAATGTTATATTATTTATAAAAAATAAAATAAAAATAAAAATAAAAAACACGCTTGGTCCAGCTAGTTATCACTCCAACCATCCACATCCATACTGTTATTCTCAAAAAAATTGAAGAAAACGCTCCAGATTTTCCAAAACTTGTCAAGCTTATTTTTTGTTGTATAACTTATCTTTTCTAGAGCTAAGTAAAAAGTCATTCCCCTCAACCATTGCGATGTGCCACAAGGCGTGTCTGATTTCCAAGAGCAAGCAATGCATCATTTGGCTTCTAAAAAACAAATATTCAGAAGAGACCTAACTTTGTTAGAGGTTGTAATGCTGTCTGGGTAGAGATTTAGTAAGCATAATTTAGGGCTAAGGGGCACTTCCTCACCAGTGATCTGGCTTGCCAGGTCCAACACCTTCCTCCAGAATGATAGTATCCGTGGACACTCCCACATACAATGGAATAAAATTCCTTTTTGGTCATTACATTTGACGCAGGTATTAAGTAAAAGTAGGCTACAGATCGATTGAGAAGAAGCCTACATTTTGCTGATCTGTAGCCTAATTTTAGCAGCATTTTTAATGTTGTAGTTTGTTGAGGTCCATAATGTAACTCTATATAGACTACTCGTTGTTGGTTAGATTGACATTTTATAAACTCATCATAGGTTTTATACATTATATAGAATTATAATATGAAAAGTAAATTGTACTTAGCTGTCAAATAAATGAGTAAAAACACAATGCTCCCTACTGAAATATAGTGGTACCATAGGGAGTAACCAAAGGGAGTAACCTAAAGTACTAGCATATAATGGAAATAGTCAAGTATACATACAATTGTACTGAAGTAGAGCACTTGACCAAACTTACTTAGTTGCAGTCCACCATAGGTAACCAGTAAGCTAGATAGCACAGTAGGCCTACTCTTCAGAAAGAGTAGCTTGCTTTCACTTTTGATAGTCTCTTAGCCTACATTTTGTAATACAATATTTTACTTAAGTTAAATGTTAAATGTGAACGTTTTTGTTATAGCAACATTGAGGAATTTAATTTTAGTTGAGTAAATAATTCAAAAACATTTTCTCTTCAAATATTAAATGACCACGTAAACCCACAACATTAATTTGTTCTCGACAACTGTTTTTAAATCCCACTCAGACTACATTTCCCGTCAGTACTCTGTTTTCAGAAACGATGAGCGACCAGCAACCGACATTCAGCCAATTACATCGCAAAATATGGCTTTCTCGTTCAGTGATTGGCTGATTTTGCACTGTTCTTCCCACGATGCTTTGCTGCACCGCCTTGGAATTCAAATCGAGCGGACCAATCAGAGAGCGCCGTAACGACCGAGGCAGCATTTTAAATTTGTACCAGAGGCTGTTGTCAAAAGGCAGGACGGAGTAACGCTGCGGCCACCGAGGGACTAGTCTGGCAATTAGTTTCGTGTCTGCCTCAGGTTTTTTTAAATCTTGAGATTCGCATGCACTACATTTTTTATCGTTAAATTAAATGTTTGAATAACGTTCGCGTTCAAAGGTGGTTAACGTTAGTTTTGATTTGAATTCACAAGTGTATGGCAGCAAGCTAGCTTCCAGGGCTAAACTAACGTCGGTTAGGGCAGGGTTAACAATAGTTTGACCCTTGTAGAAATTATCGCTACCTCGACTGCTGAAGAGTTTTAAACGTTTATTTTAAAGAACACAAAATGAGTGCAGGTATCGCGAAGCCGGCGAATCCGTCGGCACATGTCGACCCAAAATCAGCTCCTCTTAAAGAAATCCCAGATGTCCTGGTTGACCCACGCACCTCGAGGAGATACGCGAGGGGAAGATTCCTCGGAAAAGGTGGTTTCGCCAAATGCTACGAAATTACAGATATGGAGACGAAGCAGGTTTTCGCTGGAAAAATCGTGCCCAAGTCTCTGATTCTGAAGCAGCACCAGAGGGAGAAGATGACCTCCGAAATCGCCATTCACAAGAGTCTCAACCACGCGAACGTCGTGGGTTTCCACGGGTTTTTCGAAGACGATGACTTTGTCTTTGTTGTTCTGGAAATCTGCAGGAGAAGGGTGAGTGTCGTGAGAAAATGCATACGCGTTCTCTAGTGAACACACGTCTCAGGGCCAACGGTCATCACGGCGGTCTCTTCCGTTGTCCTAACGTTACCAGTCCAAGTGGAGGTATCTTAAACTGCAAGAAAATCCAAGGGAGTTTTGAACTGGTCTGTTAAAGTCCTTAAACGTAACGTTTAACCAGTCTGTATACAAAAATCCATAGTCGTTGCTGACATTTTCCCCCTTTTTGGTGCTGCCATGGTCACTTCCCAAATATTTGCTTTGAATTGACTTGTCCAGTCAACACTCCTCCTTAACACTGCATTATTGCCATAGTGGCCATTTCAAGTCTTGCAGCAAGAAAACGAGTTAGACTAACTTGGTCATTAAGTGTTTCATTAGTTTTCTTCGCCTAATCATTTTTTTCCTTTTTCCATTTCAGTCCTTGTTGGAGCTGCACAAGCGTCGTAAGGCTGTGACTGAGCCAGAAGCTCGCTACTACATGACCCAGCTGCTCAAGGGTGTCCAGTACCTGCACAACAACCGAGTCATCCACAGAGACCTGAAACTGGGCAACATCTTCCTTAATGATGACATGGAGGTCAAGATAGGTAATTTGCTCCGTTAGATTGCATTATGATTTGACTCCAATCCTCTTGCCATATCGTAGAAGGGCAATTCATACCTGTAACATTTATCAAGACTCCCAAACAAACCTGTTGGTCCAGTAATAAATGGTTAGGGCCCAGCCCTCACGGGAACATGTCGTACGTCCTGGGTGAGTTGTTTCCATTGACTGGTAGGGACATTTCCAAGGACCAAAACGCACAACTACGTTTTTAATAGGGAAAATGGCACATTAAAAACATTTGACCTTGATGTTCACACATAAAAACATTAAAAGAAATTATTTTTTTACTCCACTGATTTTTACAAAAAGCTTGTCTGTCTCTTTTGTAGGGGACTTTGGTTTAGCCACTAAGATCGAGTTTGATGGCGAGAGGAAGAAGACCTTGTGTGGGACGCCCAACTACATCGCGCCCGAAGTGCTTTGTAAGAAAGGCCACAGCTACGAAGTGGACGTCTGGTCGCTCGGGTGCATACTGTAAGTCTGAACACACAAGCACACCTGGGAGACGCTCAACTGTTTTACAGTTTTTTCTTTTAGCTATAAATGCGAAACAGCGCTATAAATCCAGTTGAGTTGCATTACTGGCCTTCGAGGTTCAATGGTTCTTGAGTAGGGCTGGGTATCGGTCAACATTTTTTGGGTATCGTGACTTGGATACCTATTCCCCAACGATTCCTTTTTTCAATACTAATTTTATGAAATCTATTTTTAATGAAGAAATTACACATGAAGGCACACATTTTATTTTTTTATTTTTCAGCTCCTAGTATGCGAGCCCCATCTCTGTTCGTAACATAGTTTTACCTGCATGCCTTTACAACATGTACCGTTAGACAGCCAATCACAAGCATTATTAGATCTTGGTAGGAGCATGCTTATTGGCTCAGTGACGCTGATGAGATTTACACCTTTTTAGGCATTGGACGACGAGGCATTTTTCCATACTCTAAACTTTAGCGGTAATTGGATCGGTTTCTTAAAAGTATAGAATTTGGTACTGGCCCTATTCTTGAGAAAGCTACAACCAGCTTTACCACAGGCCAAGCGTTGGACACGCATTGCACTAGTTGGACATGATTCAGCATAGTGGGATCAATGTCCTCCATGTCTGTGTCCTCTCAGGTACACTTTGTTGGTGGGTAAGCCCCCATTTGAGACGTCCTGTCTGAAGGAGACCTACAACCGCATTAAGAAGAACAACTACACCATCCCCTGGGTAAGCCTGACTCACGTAGCACACAATGTTCCTTTAAAATTTAAGATAGATGGATGGAGCTTTTTACATGTTGAATTTCATAATCAGAATTTACCACACTCTGCAGCACATCAACCCGTTGGCATCGGCGCTCATCAAGCGGATGCTGCAGGCGGATCCCACCCAACGGCCTACCATCGCTGAGCTCCAAGTGGACGAGTATTTTACGTCTGGCTACATCCCCACACGTCTGCCCACCACTTGTCTCACTGTGCCCCCCCGGTTCTCCATTGCCCCCTCCACAGCTATGGAGCTCAACCAGAGGCGCCCGCTGACTGCTATCAACAACAAAGGTAATGGTCCCAGCAGTTAGAGACTTGACCACTTCTTACCAAAGAAGCCTTTTTGACTACACATTATTGAAATGGTTTGGCTGCACAGGATAATGCGTAAATGACTTTTTCTCTTTCCAGCAGGGACCGAGAAGGGGGACATGAAGGACGAGCCTGTGCAAAGGTGATTAGGACAGATGTTTGTACAGTGTTTGAGATGGAAGTAGGGCTGCTCGATTTGTGGGGGGGGAAAAAAATCCTAATTGCCATTATTTTGGTCAATATTTAAATCACGATTTACTCATTGACTTTTAGAAAGAGGTTGCAATTATAACATTTAAACCGTGATACATTTAAACAAATCAACAGTGAAAACACCGTAAACTGTAAAATTGTTGTTTTTCTTCATTCAGTGTTAACTTGCAAAATGTAAAGTGCAAAATAATCGTTTTTCTCGATTTCTCTGTTTTGGGGATCATTATTTGCCTAAATCAAAATGTTTTTATTAACTGCACAGCCATAGATGGGAGCAGTGCTGGGCAAAATATCACTATTATACATATCGTGATATGAGACCAGATATCGTCTTAGATTTTGGATATCGTAATATGAAGTGTTGTCTGTCCTGGTTTTACAAGCCGCGTTACAGTAAAATGGTGTCATTTTGTGAACTCACCAGACTGTTCTAGCTGTTCTATTATTTGCCTTCACCCACGCACTCATTAAATCCATGTTACTGATGATTATATACCAAAAATGTAATTGTAACACTATTTTGTGGAAGCACCAAATGTCAACCCTACAATATCGCCGCAATATCGATATTGAGGTATTGGGTCAAAAATATCGTGATATTTGATTTTCGCAGTGTCGCCCAGCCCTAGATAGGCTGACAACTTGTTTGAATCCTTTTGATGTAATAACTGCTGTGACTTGTGTATTCTGCGTAGGGAGCCTGAGCCATCCGAAAACCATCTGAAAGACATGCTGCATCAGCTCAACAGCATCATTGCTGCCAAGCCCTCTGAGAAGGCGGTCATCTGCCAAGGTGAGCGCACAGTCTTCAGTTTAGTCGACCAATCCTTTTTCGTATCAATGTTGCACGTTTTAGACGTTTGGATAGTCTTTGTCGGTCCACGTTGTAAACCAATATCTTCTGTTGAATTTGTTTTTCTAGAAGAGGCAGAGGATCCTGCATGTATTCCCATCTTCTGGATCAGCAAATGGGTCGACTACTCTGACAAATACGGACTAGGTAAGCACTGGACTGTGTTCCCACGGCCATCTGCCAGCTCGATGTTCTTTTTTGAACCTTGTGTCTGATTCAGCAATTTTTGTTCTTATGGACATTACAAAAACTAAAATGGCTATTTGTTTACTGTCAAATGTAGGTAACGGACCGTCGCACAGGGTTTCCACAGGGCCTTTTTAAAAAGTCAAATTCACAAAAGTATTGTGTTCTAGGTCTTAAAGTGCTCATATTATGCTTTGTGGCTTTTTTTCCCTTTCCTTGATTGTTATATATCTTTTTTTTGTGCATGTAATAGGTTTACAA
Organism: Perca fluviatilis; assembly: GCF_010015445.1. Classification (NCBI taxonomy): domain Eukaryota; kingdom Metazoa; phylum Chordata; class Actinopteri; order Perciformes; family Percidae; genus Perca; species Perca fluviatilis. Next base: position 14,693,422 of record NC_053112.1, read on the forward strand.
AGTGAAAAAGCCCAAAGGGACTTAGCATCTCCAACAGAAAACACTGTTCACAAACTGCTCCAAACAGCTCTATTGTAGTCCAGCCTTTACTTCAGAGACAAACGTGCGTCACTTTGTAACACACGTTATAATGCTCGCCTAGCTGCTAGCGTGGCACGCCATCATAGTCGCGCGACTCCCAACAAAGATGGAACAGAAGTGAGATGCCTCACTCTGTAGCTAAAACAGAGAGCTCAACACACAGGGTGAAAAGAGGAGCTGCAGCAATGTGCAGTACAACAAAATGTTTTTTTTTCTGAAAATTAAACCACATAAACCTATTCTGGTACAACCCCTAAATAAAATTATGAACCTGAAGATGAGCATAATATGAGCACTTTAAATAATTTTAAACCGGTCTTACATTTTCCTATGTCCATGTAATGTTACTGTGTGTGTGTGTGTACAGATCATTATTACTGTCCTTTTTATTTAATTTGAATAATTGTATTTACTTTGCAAGTACTTTTGTGACTCTGTATTTCATTGTACCTTTTATGTCATGATAGGTCTTAAATTTCATTCATAAAGGTCTTTTTAAAAAGTCTTAAATATGACATTTTGTCTTGGAATAGAGGAGAAAAGCTGATGTAACGGATATCATTAACGATGGCTCGTTCAGTTTTTTTTAAGTGTCCCAGTGAGCCAGCATGTACAATACCAGGGCCCTGAAACCTACACACCAAAATGGAATGCAGCCATCAGTGTCCTGCTATGACATGTCAAACTGCCATTAAAAGGTTCTTCAGTAACAGGAAATGGCTGTATTGAAGTGCCAAATGTATAGTTTTAGGTAGATAAGGAACAGCGGTGGCATTACGTCGTTTGTCCACCAGAGAGCGCTGGCGAGTTAAATTCTTCAAAAAACAAATGTAATTTTAGTTTCTTTTTTAAGTTTCCAATGTGTATTTCAGGTTACCAGCTCTGTGACAACAGCGTGGGCGTGCTGTTCAACGACTACACGCGGCTGATCATGTACGCTGACGGAGACAGTCTGCAGTACATCGACAAGGCGGCGGCTGAATCCTACCTCAGCGTGCGCTCCTACCCTACCACTCTCAACAAGAAGGTCAGTAGTCCACTTGACATCTACCTCCCAAACCTTGGATGACATTTTGTAACTTGTAGCGATGCGCTTTCTAAGTCACGAAGTCCGTCCGCTTAACTTCTCTTTAACGCCGCATCACACTTGGTGATCGTGATGGAGGGATGCTCATGTACTTGTTCTTGTCCCGTTCTAGATAACATTGCTGAAATATTTCCGCAACTACATGAGCGAGCACCTGCTGAAGGCCGGCGCCAACATGGCTCGGCGGGATGGGGACGAGCTGGCGCGGCTGCCCTACCTCTCCCTCTGGTTCAGGACCAAGAGCGCCATCGTCCTGCACCTCACCAACGGCGCCGTTCAGATCAACTTCTTCCAGGTTAGACGCACGCCACACCTTCTCTAGGGCTCGCTACCCAATTCAATGTTGTTTTTTTTTTTGGGGGGCACCGGCCGCGTTGCCTCTGAAGTATCGAAAAAACGCCTCGTCATTCACTGCCCAACTTCAATACCCAAGGAGTAACTCTCATCCGCGTCGGTGAGCCAATAAGCACGCAGCATGCTTCTACCAAGAACGGATAATGCTTGTGATTGGCTGTCTAACGTAGGAGTTAAAGTAGGCGTAGGAGCTCTTTGTTTTAATAAATTTGGCCTAGAAAAAGTATTGCTTACGAACCGGTATCAAAGTCACAGTAAAAACTGGGAGAAGATTAGGGCTGGGTGTCTAATTCATATAAAACGTCCTACGTTAGCTGAGTTTTGCCCACACATTCTGAACCGGTTTCCACTGACCCCTCTCTGCCAGGACCACACCAAGCTGATCCTGTGCCCGCTGATGGGCGCCGTGACCTACATCGACGAGAAGCGAGAGTTCCGCACGTACAAGCTGTCCCTGCTGGAGGAGTTCGGCTGCAGCAAGGAGCTGGCCAGCCGCATTCGCTACGCCAAGCTCATGGTGGAGAAACTGCTGGACAGCAAGCCTACCGCCGCCGCCGCAACTTAGACCACTTTACACCACACCTTCAATCACTTGTCTTGTCTTTAATCACCGCCTCACTTCCACCTCCGGTCGGCCCAGCTGCTCGGAGGACGGAACGGACCCTTAAATTGTCCTGCATTTTTATCCTTTTTTTTTTTTTTTTTTCATGTTGTTAACAAACCGTTATTTAACTTTCTTGAAGCTTAATCTTGACAAACGCGTTCCTGCCGACATAACCTTAGTATGGCTGCAGACGAGTTGACCCTGTGTGTTTAAATGAGACTTGGAGAAAAAGATGGATGTCAGGTGTTCAAATCAAGTTGAATGAAGTTGAAACCTTCCCAGATTGCTTTCTGCTCCGTTTGTTTGTTCATGGATTACCTAAAGCTGAGCGGTGGCGATTGAGACAGACTGTGTGTGTGTGTGGGGGGGCCTTCTCTGGTCTGCTTCTCTAGTTTTGTCTGTTTTTATCGTCTGTATGTAGAGAAACGGACCATGTTTATATGTCTTCATCATGCACATTCTTTCTGTGTTTTTACTTCTTTTTTATAAATCTATTTTAGATGTCTTGTCTTTATCAACAGGACGTGCAAGCTTGTACATACTGCTGAATATGCATACTTGATGTAAAGATGGTTTAATTTTGCCCAAGTTTAAATAAAGACTCTCTTGAACTTGATAAATCACTGGTTTATTTTGCCCACATTTGCTGTTCAATGCTCATAATGCAAATATTTTATGTTATTTACACACAAGACCTTACACTACACATATATTTGAGATTAAGTTTCTTTACCAAGGAAATTATGCTTGACCAAAAAGTCCTTTTTAAAAGGTCAATTTGATCCATAGCAGCTACCAAGTCAAGTCAAGTTTATTTATATAGCACGTTTAAAACAACCGAAGTTGACCAAAGTGTTGTACAAATTGGAGTGCACAACACAAACACTGAAATCATGCAAAAGGAGCAAAAAATAAATGCAAAAAATACAGTACAATATCATTAAGATGCTACAAACCTATAAGAGCAACCAAAGGCCATTGAGAACAAATATGTCTTGATGTGTTTTAAAACTGTCAATGGAGGGGGAACATCTGAGACAAAGTGGGAGACTGTTCAAAGCTTTGGAGCTGCCACAGAAAAGGCACGATCTCCCTTACCCACTAACCTCGATCGAGGAACAGTTAAAAAGTGTAAAATAAAGATTTTATAGTCCATTTCTGTCTCAAGATTCTTTAAAGTATTTTTCCTGATATAGGCCAGCCGTGACATTCTTACAGATGAGTGTTAAAATCTAGGAAAGTAAAACTTATCTGCATTTCTAAGTAGTAAAACCAAGAACATTGAAGGTATTTTTCCTTCAGAAAACCAGCTTTGCACAAAAAAAAAAGGCATTTTATCATCGGTGCAAAGTACTGAGATCTCTGGATTCTCTACACAACTTTTCTTTTTTTAAATTTTGTGAATATATATATATCAACTTGTCTATTGCCCTTCATACGTCCCCGCCATTTTATGCAAACTCTAGATGAATGACCTCAGGAGTTTGACTATGGAGCCATGGAGAGAATTTTACAAAATATTTTATTAGGAGATGATTGTTAGGTGTACAGTCGTTATTATAAAAGCGCCAGGCTATCTTCATTAATGTCAGGACACTCTGAACCGTGTAGAGCAGGGGTCTTCAATGTTGTATTTAAGCCAAGGACCCCTTAACTGAGGGAGACAGATCAGCCAATATTACGTATATTTATTATGTATAAAATTAAGTTGCATATTAAACTGGGGCTACAAAAACGTGTGGGCATCCTCAATCTACATACAATATACATCTTTAGTGGATAGAATACTAAGCTTTTAAAATAATTGTTCGCATGATTTTATAAATCAAGTTTTAATGATGTTAAACATACATGTGGCACAGTGAATTATAGGATTAACTATCTGTGGATGGCTACCTTAGTGACTAAGCCTGTCATCAATTGTTTTTTTTTCACAAATAGGCTGATTTATATTTGCTCATAAATATGTTGGATTTATGTTAAAGGCCGTGAACACCCACACAGGTGTTCATAAGTTAATGTGGCTGATTGGACCTTTTCCAGGACTGTGTGGGTGTGGTTAGACTGAGTGACTGACATCTTCCTGAGTCCACGGTTAGTGTTGTTGCACCTGTTAGGGCGGGACAAATTACACCTTTTTCATCCTTATTGGTGGAAAGACTTAATAAATAAATAAAGCTCTGGCCCACCTTCAACCTGAAATGAGTCTAATCAGCCAGAATAACTGAGAACACCTGTGTTCAGAGGCTTTAAGACATTTTTAATTTTTGAAAAAAACTTTCAAAAAAGTAACAATTTGGTGACCCCACCCCCCCTGAGGACCCCTTGTTGAAGATCTCTCATGTAGAGCAATCATTTGGCGCCTCCTGGCTGACACAAAGAGCCATTACAGCTTCATTTACAGTATTTGAAAAGAAGTTACATTTCTCAGTTCTCTAAATTTACTTTTTCTCAACACACAATTAATCAACATGTAAAATGCAATAATGCAACCAAAATATTTCTTTGGACAAACTGATTTTAACTTAAAAAAAAATAAATAAATAAATAAAAAGTATACTTAGTCACTCATAAATCTATGACCTTAATTACAGGTAGCATTCCAATGTGAATTATTTTTGTTATTGTCAGTGCTTTTTGTCCACATAAGCCAACATTGATAAATTCATGAATTTTCATAGCCATTGCATGCGTTTTGTGTAAAAGCTGATTTTTTAGTAGTTTAGTCCACAGACTACGCTGAAAAGTGAACTCAGTTTTGAGAACTGTGTGTTACAAATTGTAAATACAAAAACTGTAACTATACATCTGTATTTAGGGGATGCTCTTACATATATTTTTAAATTAAACATGTGAGAAAGGGATTTACTTCCTTACTTAGGGCAATGCTGGCAGGATAAATAGCGGTTTGCTTTGATCAAACTTGTAATCTTTGCCATGAACAAACAATCACACAGACCTACACTGTCTTTTCATATAATAATAATAATAATATTATTATTATTATTTGGATGGGATTGTTTACACTTTTGACAAATAAACAGCATTTTCTAACTGTCAATCTTCTAAAAATATAAATACAGCATGTCTAAGATGGTTTTGGTCAACCTTAGCAATATAAAAGTGGACAAAAATACAACAGAATTCACAAATGTTTAATGTAAATTATGAAAACAAACTTTCTTTTTCTTTAAATATAAGAAATATAACTATGTATTCAAGTAACCACAGTAAAGAACAGTCAAAACAGCAGCAGTAATAAAACACAAAGGTGGTTATGGGTTACAGTGGTCTAAAAAGTGAAAATCCACCATCAAGTAAACATTCTCACACGAGTGTGTGATACTGGCGCTCTAAAAACATTAGTGTAGCAAGGCTGGAGGAGGTTCAATTTAGAAGCACTCCACCTTTAACCATTCAGTCTCGAAGTTATGTTACGTTATAAAGACCATGACTTTTTGAATTTACAGTATATTGTTTTAATCTTAGCAATATGATGGCCTAGGATGTTAAAATCTTTATGTAAACATTCATATTATGACAAAACGACATTCTGATTTGATAAAAGTAAGCAGCGTTGACGGCAGAGGTTAGCCTGACTCGCACTGTAACAGTGTAGAGTAACGTCTCCGTTGTGATGTCCAGTCACCAACGTACCTCCGCCCCCCCATCGAGCCAGCTGCCAGCCTTCGCGCTCAGGAGCCCACACCATCCTGGAGGTCGCCCGCTGCCCGAGGTCCCACACACACACACAGCCACTCTGACTCAGGCCAACCACGCTGGAGCTGTGAACATCAGCTTCACACAGCCTGCAGAACACAGAGCCACATGGGAGTGGTAGTTACTTACATGGGTGTACATGTACAGAGTAGAAATGGTTCCATACCATTTTTTGCTTACGATACCGATACCTAAACTTGTGTATCGGCCGATACCGAGTACTGATCCGATACTAGCGTATTAAAAGATACATATATTTTATTATGTTTTAACAGCTGTATACTACTATCCAGTGATGGCCAAATTAAGCTTCGTGAAGCATTTTCATTATTTTCTGAGCCCACTAGATGGTGCTCTCTGTTCAACAAAGGGTTGAGAATACACTGAATTGCAATGCCTTAGGCCTTTCTCTTAAAACCAAGAGCGCCATCTAGTGGGCTCAGAAATACATATAATAAAGAAAATGCTTCAAGAAGCTTAATTTGGGCATCACTACTACTGTCTCTGTATGGATGTGATATGGTTCCTATCATTGTTGTTAAACTCTTTGTGAAACATGAACAATCACAAACAATGAACTTTCTTTTATTATCCAGTTTGACAGCGAGTCATAACGGAAAAAGAACATAAACAAACTACTTTAAAAGGTGCCCTGCCACATGTATTTCATTACTTTGTGGTAATGTCTGAAGTTCTACCATGGACTCTAACATTTTCTGTGTAAAAAATGCCTTGGTTACCTTGTTTCAAGCCATTCTAGCGTGGTATAGAAAGCCTGCAGGAAGACTCAGCTCGATTTCTGCCAGTTCTCATTAATATTCAACAAGCTAAGCTGTTTGAATCTGATTGGCTAACAGCTAGCCAATGAGAGCCTGGCTGTCAGCACCCTTTACACAGCCCAACTGGGCGAGCTCATGAATAGTAATGAGCTCAGGCAATATGATGTCAGACTGACCAGCTTTTGTAATTGGCCTGATTTCTCTGCTCATTTCTTTTCAGTGGCTAGAGCTGACAGAGGAGGTAGCAGTTCATTTTCACATTCACAACATAACACAAACACATATGGACCTAACGTATTTCAAAAAATGCAAGTATAAGCGTTTTTGTATGGCAGGGCACCTTTAAAGCTAAATTACATATTAGATCGGTGCATAAACTCCAGTACTTGCTGATACCGGTACCAGCATTTTAGGCGGTATTGGAGGCTTTTCCAATACTTCTATCGGTACATCTCTAGTACAGAGATACACAAATACACCAGTTCTCATCTCACCTGCCAGACCAGGCTTTGGGTGGATGCAGCCGAGTAGCCAGGACAGATTTTCCACTCAGAGGGTTAACGGCGACCAAAGAGAACAGGGCGGTCTTCTTCCTTTCCTCTTTTGAACACATTTGATCTTTGGCTTCTTCCTCCAGAGAGCTGAGCAACTGATGCTGCAGCAGGACAAACAACACTCCCTGTGCACCAACACACACACAAAAACACACAGGAGTAAAATCATCTGAAGAGTGAGACAGTTATGGTGGCACAGGCAATTTCACGACAACAGCCAGCTCCCCTCTGCATGCAAAGAACACAGACTTACACAGTAAGAGTATCCTCTGAGACAGGAAGTGTGTGATAAACCATCTCCGAGGATAATTCTCCGCAGCTGCTGTCCAGTCTTTAAATTCCTGTATCACAGAAAATACATTCAACTGTAAACAGCAGAAGTGCACGTGAGAGCCAAATCTGGATGCTATTCTAACGATCATTATTATTTCTCTCAAAGGAGGTGTGATAAACGGGCTTCTCTGCCCACGTCCACACAGGATGGTGGCGACAAGGACACACTGAGAATGGGTGGTGATGGGATGAAGACACAGCCAACAGCCAACGTGGATTTGCAGGGAAAATGTAGATTTATTTACAGTGCTCTAAAATACGTCATCCAGCACTCTGTTAACAACAAAAAAAACTTCCACAACAAACAAACAAAAAATTAACCACTGGGTTTCTCAATTTAACTAGCACAAGCAAAAAAAATCTCTTCAACCGACAAGTTTCTGTATACAACCTCTCAGCAAGTTGACACTCTCCCAACTCTCTCTCGAGGCAGAAAAACCTGCGCTTTAAATAAGGCCCTTCAATTACACTAATTGGTAGAAACCAATTTCACAGGGGGTTTTGTTAAGTATAGTGGTTCAGCAGATATTTGACTTAATCACACACATACATTGAAATATACTTCATACACCTCATGTACTCCTAATAATACTAATAACATTAATTTCCTGTAATTGAATAAACATTGCATTACAATACAGCCCATAATTTTATACTGACACAATAGCTTTCCCCCGCTCAAATAAACCCTTTCCCCTGGCCCAAACAGGGAATAAAATAGCCATTGTCATGGAGTTCGTGTTCCTTGGGGAAACTAATTGCTGCGGGACCAGGAAAATGAAAGTCAGTGCTATCAGTGTAATGTTGGTGTTTGCGTGCACAATGTATGGATTAACAGAAAGAAATGTGTTATGGAGCCGAATCGACGGGTACCACGTCGTTCGCTATGTGATTTACAGCTGTTTGGTGAGTAACTGAAAGTTGTGTAAATAAAGATTGCGCATGAATGAACCACGCTGCGGTTGCCGGCACCGCGTGTAGTTACAAACATTCGCCGCTACATGTGTGTGTGATTGTAAGCGCGTTTGTGCGTGTAGGATAAGGAGTCAGTTTAAATGTTGTGGGGAATGTCAGGCGAGTTGGGGAAAAGGAGGGCCTTACCTTTTCACAGGAGGAAACATGTTTATATTTCAACATTTATATTAATTCTGTTAATTCTCATCCAGCTAATTTGGTTATTTAAACGCAGTTGAAGAGAGTTGAAAACAATAAGCATTTGTATTACCTAGATATATTAAATCTCTCAAAAAGCAGCTTTAATTGCTAAACAATTTTAAGATAAGCAAGTTTTGCAGTTAATAATTTAAAACATTTGAATGTTCAAATGACAAATTCCCATTTTTCGTTGCTCACGGTATCTCAACCTAATTTTGTATTTGTTCTTTTTTAGTGTATAGCCTTTTTCTTTTGTTGCATATTTATTTATGTGTAGGTATTGGCAACTCTTATTATTCTGATTGAATTGATGTAGTCCCATCAATTTAAACCAGCTCCAAACAGAAGGGACCACGTTTAACATCTGAACCAAGGACATTACATCGCTTTTTAACATTACATCCATCTGGTACATGCTTTAGCCCAAGCAACTAACAACAACGGCAGTAGGGATGTAACGGTATGAACATTTAACCTCACGGTTATAGTGACCAAAATGACCACGGTTTTCGGGATTATCGCGGTATTTTTAAAAGTGTGTTCAATATGTTCAGAAAGCACTGACAGGCCTACACAAGCTGAAATGGTTTCAAAAAGTGTAACAGTGTTTATTATATTACAAAAATATAGGCAATAGACTGATAAATGTCTTGAGCGCTGTCATTTCCTCCTTCCGCCATGATTCCAACTTCAAGAAACGTACGTTGTAGGCTACGCAGTGCGCCTGCGCGGCAACTTCAGGAGACTCGGATGAAGCTGGGAAGGATTAAACACACGGTTTCCACACCGTGGTAATCCACCACGATAACAATGACAATTTAAATGAAAACAGTAATTGTCAACATTTTTATCATGGTTTACCATGATAAAAATATAGAAATATAAAAAATAAAAAATAAAAAAATAAGAAATATCATGGTTTACATTCCTAAATGGCAGTAAATGTAGGAACAAAAGCTAAATGTCATCAAATATTTTAAGGACATTTTGCTGCGTGGTAACAATTAGTATCGCAATGGCTTCTGCGTTACAATCTTCCTTACCAGACGAAGAGGTTTCCGCCCTCATCTGTGCCGATCAGAGCATCTGAAAGTCCGTCCACTGGAGCGAGGGCCCCGACACAAACGCCAGGACACAAGAGAGTCTGGGAGTTCCATGTGCTGAGAGAGAGATGAGACACTGAGATATATCTGTGCAATGAGGAAATAACCGAGATAGAATAAATACGCCAACTCTGTGTTACCTGCCACTGTCTGACAGCGTAAACACCTGCAGGGTGGAACCAGACGCTGAGTGGGAGGAGCTAACAACTCTGGACTTAGACGCACCCACAACAGTCTGGACGACGCCCTCACACAGCTGCACTTGCAAGAGGCTGGAGCACGACAGCATCCTGTGCACATGGACAACCGACACACAGTTACGTTTAAGATGAACCCTGAACCCTTCCACAGCCACAATTAATAAACATATTTTCAGATGTCCAGATGAAAAATGTCCTTGGATTAGCACCAGGCTTAATACTTGTCCAGACAATTAGCCAAACATGTTTTTAAATACATGCCAGAAAGTACGACTGAGTGTTTGCTTTTTTACCTCACTTCTCTGATTTCCAACTGACCCAGAGTCACACAGATCAGCCCAGCAGCATCCGGGACAGGAAACACACTGATCACTGGCTGTAAACACACAGAGAAATGAATCATCCACATAAAAAAAAAGTGTTGTAAGTTTGACCATATTAGAAAGTGTCACATTTCGTCCTTGAAACAGGAAATGTGAACTCTTGTCCTATGTTAGTGCCTTTAAACAGACTTTTGATTTATCGCTTATTAGTTTATCTTAAAGAGATTGCTTTTGCTTATTTAAATCCAGATCTGTGACATCTTTGTGTGGGCAGTGTGTTAAGTTGAACAGTGTTTGGCTTCCCTTTGTGGCGCTAGTGCACGGAGCTCCCTACGGAGGTCTGCCAAGATCCGCTGGACGACAAAAAAACGTCTCCCACTTTCCCCACAAAGATGACACAGAGCTGGTTTAAAAATCGATTGTCCTTGATTGACAAATAATCAAATAAATAAATAATGACTCTGATATGCAGGTATGAATTCGCACACTAGGGCTGTACCGAATACCAGTTTTGATCTTCGAAGCTTCGGTGCTTTTCAACAGAGAATATTCGAAGCTTCGGTGGCGGCCGCAGCGGCGGGGGAAACCAACATTTCCAAACCGCACCTGAAGGCAGCTTTTTTTTCACGGTAAAAGAGACAAGCGAGATGAAGCAACTGCTTTGTTATCGCAGGACACAGTCCCCTGTTACTACAGTAGGCTACGTTTTTACTGTTCGTCATTAACTGCCGTAGCCTATTCGCAAGTCACGTTATTTTCCATGAAAATTAAGTGCACATTTTTATCACGTGTAAATGGCGGATAAAAGCAGCTCGTTCTACTTACAGAACTCAGGTGATTTCTCAAGCTTGATGTGCTGTTGTGGTGGGGCCAGTTTCAAATTGCATATTTGACACTCTGCCTTTGTCTTGTCCTCACTTAATTTAAAGTTCTCCCACACAGATGAAGTCTTCGGCATTTTTGTCTTCTTTTCGCTGAATCGTGACGGTAATGACGTTCAACTCATGGGCGTTTTAACTGGGGCATGTGACGTGACGTCCCAGTAAAATCTCAAAGTCTCCTATATTTCGCAGTAGATTAATTTAGATTGATAATAACGGGTAAAAAAGATAATACATTTTGTTTCTATTTTTTTATTTTCCACAATGTCAAAGCAACGCAGCTTAACCCAAAATACAAGCTCAGGCATGCACTTTGTCCATGCAAACTGCGCTGTTCTGCGCTCTAGCCAGAGAATACTCCCGTTGCAGGAACACGTTAGTAGTCCAAGAAGAAGCAAATATATTTATTAAGTATAACGAGGTTGGGTTGTCCATCCTATTAAAATGGCTAGGCTATATAAGAAAATTGTAAAAGAGTATTATATTTCGAACATATTCAAGCGCGAATGAGAACCGTTTGGAGGGGGATGCCAGGTTGTGCAAAAAAACAAAACAAAACAAAAAACGAATATTGGATTTCAAAATTTTCAAATCGAATACCAACCCACCGAACGAATATTCGGGTCCAGCCCTATCGCACACGCACAACCACACTCACCTCATTGAAGGCCCAGGTGTGTGTTAAACTCCAATCAGAAGCGGAAGTCTGACTCCAGAGACACACGGCCCACTTTCCGGCTGCTACGACACACACATGGCCTGAGGATCCGGGCAGGCAGCATGCATCCACCAGACAGCCGCCTGCTGGGGCCTGGACACACACATACACACAGCTGCAGATACACACATTTCCTCTGCAAATAATTGCCGACTTTAATTCAAAACTGCACGTTGCGGCCATTGCATAAGCCAAACATGAATTCCTAAATTGTACGACCTTTTACCTTCAGTGTGTGTGTGCATCTCGTCACGTGTTCCTCCGCGGTCTCCTCTGTTCTCAGGCCCACCTGCCCACTGGAGCCCTGCGGCTGGATGCTGGAAACTGCCGTAGGTGGTTCAACCCTCCGATCATCTGTACACAACGGCACGGGTGAAGCCTGGATCCGACCGGCGGGGGAGGTGGTGGGCCGGCTAGAGAGGAGGGACGGACAAGGACAGAGAGCTGGAGGGGAGAGGGCCTGGGTGGACGGGCTAAGGCGGGGAGCCAGGGTGAGAGGTGGGGCAGTGGGTGAGGAGGTCAGAGGGGGGTGGGGGGTGAGTCCTAGGGATGGTAGTGGGGGGCTGTAGGGAGGAGCAGAGGAGGGCAGGTGTGGGGTGATGAAGGGGCAGGCTTCTGATGCCAGAGGAGGGCTCAACAGGAGCTGAGAGAGCACTCTTGTGGAGTCTGGACTTTTATTTCCCACCAGTCTGTCTCTGGGAGGACTTGTGGTGGTTTCAAGTGAATCTGTGGCAGCATTCAGATGCTGCGCAGGAGACTCCCCTGGAGCTTCACTGTTCTTACACAACTGTACAGCAGTGCGGCTGTTAGAAGGTTCCTCAGGGCTTTTCTGTACAGGGCAATCTAAGGAGAGAGTCTCAATGATAGCTTTGTCTTCTGTGTGGTGGTTTGTAGACCTCTGATCCTCCAAAGGATGGACTACACCGGGACAGACAGTTTGTTCCTCTGATGAAATGACGAAAGACTCTTTTATTTGAAGTTCATCTGAGCACCCGATGACATAATCATTCACTTTGCCTGCAGGTCTGTCTGCAAAGTTGATGTGAGGCTGTGGTTTGACAGGGTGGTCAACAGTTCTGTGTGCGTTGCTGGCTGAGACGCTACTCTGGCTTGGAGTATTCAGAACGGCAGTATCTTGCTCTACGTATTGATCGACACAGTCGGCAGCACAGTCTTGAACCACAGGCACAGATTCTGTCGAGGCGGTGTGAGCCTGACACACTTGTTCGGCTGACCCCTCAGTTAAGGACTGGCTTGTCAATTTTTCTTCATGCTTGTGCTCTCTTGACAAGTTCTGGAAGTCTACAGGCCGTGTAGCAGCTTGTTCTGGTTCAGTGGGGTGGGGTGAGATGGCGATTGTGGGCGTGAGGCTAAGCGCGAGTGGAAGAGGCATCATTGTGTCACTGCTGCTCTGGGTGTCAGAGCGCCGGCTGCTCCTGCGCGAGTTGTGAGAAGGCGATGTAAAATATTCAACTCCTGAATCCAGAGCAACTTGGCGGAGTTTGTGCAGCTTTAGGGAAGCAAACTGGTCATCGGGGAGATGGAAATCTTGCGTAATGTCAAAGTTCATCAGCTTGTTGACCAGTGGGCCGGGGGACAGACAGGGGAGAGGAAACAGAGGAGTTTGGGCAGGTGAAGAGGAGGGCAAGAGGAGAGATTGCAAGCTTGCTGCACCTGCAGGACACAAAGTGAAAGATAATTTAATGGGAGGCAATAGTTTCAGAGTTCTCTTTTATCCATTTATTTCTCTATTTATTATGTCATTTCTACCTTTGTCTCCTAGACACTTTTATTTGGAGGTTATGGGACACACACACACAGCACATATTTTAATAGACGTGTGGTTATACAATGTAATGTCTTGTAAAAGTAGGTTTTAGAGCTGCAACGATTTTGATCATCAGTTAATCGTTTTGAGTAATTCACATAGTAATGTGAGTAATGACTCTTGGAAACTGCGATGGACATTTTTCACATTTCATAGGCAAACCATTTAAATCAAGAAAAAAAAATTAATCAAATAATCGATGCATCGAATCGTGGACATGGACGATGCTGCATCGATAATCGGCAGGCTCATAATCGATTATTTCTGTTTACAATTTAATGTAGGCCTAACAACATTTCTGTTTACATATTCTGTTATGTTTTGCACATTCAGGAAGTGCCATGTGCTCAGTGCTGTAGTTTTATGCATCCAATTTATTTAGTATTAGAGCACGGCATAATGTTTTGTTTTTGAAGCTTGAAAAGCTATGAATTAAATATCCTACATGGCTTTAATAGAAAAATGTATTCGACGCATCGAGATATCGAATCGAATTGCTGACATGATAATCGTAATCGAATCGGGAGATCAGTGAAGATTCACACCCCTGGGGTAAGGAAGATGACATCCGCCTTTAATCATCTTTATATAATAAAATTTGACTGTATCCAAACCTGTAATTACGGTAAATCAATATGCTAATCTCAGCAAGACAAAGCTGTAGACCTCATTCTCTATCGCTGACACACACAGATATAGAGTCGTAATACAAGTCTTACTTCTACTCATCTGTGTGGATCCGTTGGTCGCGTCGCTGCTCTTTAGAAAGATGGGAAAGACCTTTTCCAGATGCTGTGCAGAGGCAGAGCTGACCTGAGCTCCATCAACTCCAGAGGAAGGCTGTGTGGCTGTGCTGAGGACAGACACAGACTGGGGGTCGTCCTGCATTGGGACAGCTTCTCCCGGAGTGAGGCGTGGCTTTGGGCCATCAGCTCCATGGAGAGACGAGGAGGAAGAGAGCGGGGAGCTGGTTGGCTGGGGATTGTGGGAGGTGTGTCCGAGGCCTAGTCGATGGGTGTCTATAGAGCATCGTGGGGTCTGAGGTCTCCCTCTGCCCCGACCCCTTCTCTTCCTCCCGCCTCTTGCTGGACGAGCAGTGGTGACCGTAGGAGAAAGACAAGCATCAACGTCGACCTGATGACATGAAGCTGAGATTTGATCTGAAATCTCACTGGAGCTCTGACTGTTCAGCTCAGCAGATGTGTCAGCAGACTGGGATTCCATGCGGGTATCTACAGGTGCAGTCGCCGGTGAGGACAAACCCGTCCCAGCGTGTTGACCTGATCGTTCAGGGTTGTGTGCGCGCCTGTTCAATCCTCTGCCGCGGCGATGTCGTCCAACGCTGAGCTGGGAAAGTATAACGGCCTGCATGTCAGGCTGACTCTGTGAAAATGTCATACGTCTTGTGGTTCGAACGTAGTACTCCGCTGGGAAAAGTAGTCCTTCCACCAGGGTACAGGAGTCCAGGAGACCCACACCCTTTACATCATGCTCTCCTTCAATCAACTCCCTTTTTTCTTCTTTTATTTCAGCTGTCTTATCATGAAGTTTTTCACTTTCTATTTCCTCTGCTGCATTTTTTTCAGTGTCTTTATTACTGCTGTCTTCACACAGCCTTACATCCGTCTGCCCTCTAGTAATCCTATTTTCCTCTCCTTCCTCTGTCTCCTTATTTTTTCCATTTTGTGTGATATCTTGTTCCGTTCCTTCAGTGTGTATAGCAGGGTTCCAACATGTGAGCAATAAAGAGGTTGACTCCGATTCTATTTTCCCATCCACTCTCAACTCCGTCTCTTTTTCCCTTTGTTTTTGTCGGCCTCGTATCTCTTTACCCGCAATATCTCCCGTTTCAGTTTGACCACTAGAGTTCCAGTGTGGAAGCAGCAGAGACGGAGATTCAGCGTCTGTACAAGAAAATAGCTCTTCACTTTCATTCTCCACCTCGGTTCCCTCCATTTTGACTCTCTCGCCACTTCCTTCTGTTCTAACAGTCTCCATCCTTTCACTCTGGCTCCGTCCTTCCTCCCTGTTGTCATCTGTGCCCCTGACAGCACTCCTCCTTTCCCAGCGCAAGCGGCTGCGCTGAGACCTGAGGCGCAGGGTGGGAGTGGATCTGTGACCTTTAGCTGTGTCATGGCTGGGATCTGGGGTTTGTGGGCAAGCAGCATCAGAGTTATCCAAATCTGCTGGACCTGGTAAAACATCAGAACATTTGTGAATTCTTACTTGCACTGTTATTACAAGCAAACCATTTTCTGCTTCTCAAAAAAAAAAAAAAAGTATTATAAGATGTTTTGTTTTGGGATGGATAGGCATGGGAGTAATTCATGTGTCAAAACTGCATAAGACAGAGGAAGAAAAATACACACATGTATACATACAATTGCACATTTACAGTACATCCAATAAGAAATATATTGTTCATTTCAAATTAGGCACCATGACAAGAGATTTTTTTTAAGTGAATTAGAAGAAACTACTCTTGCCTCCTCCCTTCAACCTTATCTGCCAATATCTCCCTCCCCTTTTTACACAATCTTCCTAGACATTTTCTAGCTGCTTACAAGCACACTAACAAAAACAATAAGCCTTTAGTATAACTAAAATAGTTATATCCGGATTGCATGTAAATTTGAAATGATTCAACATACAAATATAACCAGCTACACTTTTGACAAATCTATTCCCTGTTTCACTTTAAAAACTTTTACAGCATGCATTCCTATCTAATTGTCACTACCGTTACGTACTGTGGAAGATGTTTCCTACCTGTACTTGCAGCTAATTAGGAGGACTCACCTCCAGTGTGTCTCTGGCACTGAGCTATTCTTGGGGCTGTCCCATTGGTGGTGTTCAGTATCAATGAAGATGGGTGGGGACAGGGGTTGGATGGCACCTCTGGGTCTCTCTGGTCCTGCTGACTGATCCTGCTCCCCACAGGTTTCCGCACTGCGTCCAAACGCTCAGCACGCTGTGAGCAGATCAGTGTGTGTTTGTGTGTGAGACAGAATTTTTACACTGGGCTTATAACAGTAAAGTGAGCGACTCTTACCTGTAGCCTCTCAGCTGTCCTGAGGTACTCCCTCTGTAACAGTGCCAACTTCCTACGAAGCTGAGTGGGTAAAATGTTAATATGTCAGCAGCAGTCAGAAGACATAGAATTAAAAGTTAATTGTGGCACTTATAGATTAAGTGTACAGACACATGTACAGTAACGTTACCTTTTCCTTATCATCACAGTGTAGCGTGGTCCTCAGCTGCTCCTCACAGTGCATGTTATCTTTACACTGTTCTGCAATCTGCTCACTCGGCCCTAACATCCAGGACGTGCTTACAAAACACACACATACGCGACTACAAGTTAAATGTAGCTATGGCACGGCTAATACGACATTGGTTTAGGTGGTGCATCTTACGTTCCATGTTAAGTTACTTGTTAAAAAACGTTAGCTTGACATAGCTAGAGAGCTAACGGTAGCTCAATAACGTTAACTTACAGTTCGAACTTAGCGTTATTTTCGTTATGCTAGCCAAAAGCACACACATATATTAACGTAAAGAGTTGACAGCTAAGTTGTCTACACACAAATGCACCTAGTTCGTTTAAACGACAACTTGCCCATAAAGGCATATTAACATAGTTGATTCGTGGAGCAGACTTACAGTGGCACCGCCGGTGTGTCCATGAGAAGTTTATTTTGGTTATCGGTTATCGATTTAGTTCCAATTTCCCGCGACTGCCTCCTACAGACTTGAGCAGTGGAGCGTTGATGACTCGATCAATCTGACAGACTCCATGGATGACTCCGGTAGGAAGGAAGCAGGTAATGGGAAATGTTTAGCTAGCTAACGTATAATGAACTGAAAGTTAAGTTTCGTATTCACTACAAAATCATATAGGACACATTAATAACTCCCTAGTGAAAACGTACAGTACGTTAAAATGCCAAACATTTTGAAAGTGCTATTTATAATGGAAGATATTTGACTATTCACCCCGTTAAACGTCACATAAATTTAGAGTCACATAAATTTAGAGTCCCATAACATGCTAAAATTACCTAGCGTTAGTTTACTATTACAAAATTAGATACAAAAAAGGTTAGCGCTATTTTTTGGAACATAACGTCAGTTGGCACTAATGTAAATGTAGCTGAAGTATTAATGCAGCAGAAAACACCAGCCGGTTC
This sequence comes from Perca fluviatilis, assembly GCF_010015445.1. NCBI lineage: Eukaryota > Metazoa > Chordata > Actinopteri > Perciformes > Percidae > Perca > Perca fluviatilis. The sequence goes on from NC_053112.1 coordinate 14,711,332, forward strand.
CCTTAAAATAGGAAGCAGAAAAGTATAAAGTGAGGGGTTTCCTTGAAGTAAGCATTCACATCACTAAGTACAACTGTGTACGTCGTACGTACAAAGATGATGCACATATTTTAATTCATGAGGTCTGTTTTTATTTAGTTTCAGGAAGAGGAAACCCAATAAGTATTAACTAAATTGAATAACAATGTATTCACGAGTCAGTAAAAATATTTACACTTCATTTAGACAGAAAAAAACCTAGTCAAACTTTGCCTTTGTCTAAAAATCACACAGATAAAGAATGGGGACATATGTGGAAAGCATTTGTCAAGAAAACCTCACAGACCATCTTTAGGTGTCTGTGACATATTTGCAGGTGACTATGTTGCAAATTATATTAGTTAAATAGAATTCTTTATTTGTGTAAATGCAAAAGTTTGTTTTTCTGTATCCGCTTATGAAATCAAAACAGTGCAGTTTGGGTGAATCTAATTAGTCAGTTAATGGCATAACTTAAATTGAAATTGTAATTGTATTTGGTTTTATCTTGTAAAACTCAGAATATGGCAGTGTCTTGTATTCACAAATAGAATGGCAAATAGTTTTCCATCAGTCTAAAGTAGCAGAGACATTTTTGCTGAAATGAGGGTGCTTGCCACCTGAGAGAATTGACAGAGACACTGCCAGGAAAGAGTGTTTTCTGCACAGAGAGAAAGGGATTGGTGCATATAGCGTATTAACCATAATCATGAGTATGCAACCATGTTTGCTGAAAACTATCAGAAGCACTAACACAACTTCAACTGGAAGGTGTATAAAATAAAAAAAGGTAATTCCAAAATAGTTGCTTTAATACATTGACAGAATTCAAAAAGTAAGTACATATACAACACACAAATAAACAAGGTGTAGACTCCTCTTTCAGAACCAATTAGAGTATAAGACTGAAATGTGAAGTTGTTTGGGATCGGTTGGGATAAAACAATGAAATCAGTATGTTGTCTCATAAGGGCAAACCCTACACATTTGGCACTCTGGGTAGGCTACAACTATTTCTAAAACGGTTGTATTTTAACTCAACTGGACTCAGGTGTGGTATCTACACATCCATAAGCTACAATCTCATACAGAAAAGAGAATATAGAAATGAGTTGTTTTTTGAGTAATTGTTCATTACAAAACAGATAACTGTATAAACAGAGGGAAATATGGCAGCTCACAGAAGATTATCTCTTTGAAGCTGTTTTTAAGCCGAGGTAGTTTGTGGTCTACATCCTCAAGGTGTTTCACATGTGTGTATAATATATAAGTTTCTAGTTTGGTGCAACTGTCCTGCTCCTCAGACATCCACAGGTGAGGTACTTCATGACAGTCATGCTGACGTGCATTAGAGGTCCCAGGTTAAAGAGCATGTGGTAGAAGGCATGGACAGACAGGCCTCCAGTTTCATCAGCGTATTTCATCGCTACGATGGGAGTGTACAAGGGGTTGGTCAGATTACGGAAGCGCGGCCTGCTTGCTTCAATCACTTTCTTGGTACACTGCAGAGCGTGAGAGGATGGAGAAAAAAAATACAGGAATTTCCAGTCAGACCTGCAGGATGAATTGCAGATGTGTCACTGGGGAAGCTAAGTCACTCAGACTGCATGTGAACCTACCCTGGCGATGTCGTCAGGCGTTTGTCCCAGCGTCTCAAAGATGTCAATAGAAGAAGGAAGATAGACATTCTTGAAGTAATGCACCGTATCAGGATCAGCTCCAGGAAACTCCTTCTGCTTCACTTCCTCAATCATCTTAGTCTCAAAATCTGTGCGCACTGGGCCTGGCTCGATCATCGACAATCTAATGAGAGAGACCCACAACAGAGGGGGATCATAAGAAGCATAAGAGCATTGTTAGATTGAGGAAGAACTCAATGGCAAATGGGTAACACTAGTGCTGGAATCATTTATTGATTAATATCGCAAATGAATATTAATCAATAACAATTTCAATAATTTATTAATCCCTTCAACATTTGGGCGCAGTCTTCGTAAATGAAAACAAATTGACTTTTTTGTCTCTCTCACAAAGTATTCAGGATTTATAACAGCGTTGGACTGCCCGACTAAAGTAAAGAAAGTAGGATAACACCATATTTTTGAGGTTTTAGTTGTATATTCTGCATCACATTGTCAGAACCAGTGGTAGGATGATAATCAGACTAAGCCTAATTTTGTTTTCACTTGCTCAAAAAACTGGAGTTGTTGGTTAAAGGTGCAGTAGGTAAGACTTAGCCTATAAAACTAACTTACTGTCATATTTGCTTAAACTGACCCTATGTTCCAGTAGAACTACAAGAAGCATTAATTTAAAAAACAATCCGGCTCCTCTGGCACCACCTACAGCCTGTAGTGCGATTTGCAAAAATCCACAGCTCCCTGTTCCGATGCACCAATCAGGGCCGGGGGGGGAGGGGGGGCGGTGTCTAACTGCATGTCAATCACTGCTCATGCACACTCAAATCATCACATCAGGGGCACTCACGTGACATTAAACTTCAAGAGCTGCACAGCCAAACTCTCACAGAAGCCCTCCATAGCAAACTTGGAAGCTGCATACACGTCATTAAACACCACACCTATAGAAACACAGTAAGTACTTACATTTCACTTTGAGACAACATGCAGTTTAATAGATCAGTTCTTCTTGTTCACTGTTTCGTACTGACATACAGCAGTACTTAAACTCCATTAGTCTTCCTTCAGCTTTCCACCCTCTCTTCCATTCATCCATCATCAACCCATACATACATCAAACTGAAGCTGACAAACTGTCATTTCTCCCTGTAGCGTTTGACACCCTACTCCGCCTCTCCTCCCTTCCCCTACCATACCGTCTGCTAACCTTGCAGTCCCATCACACTGCTGACCACGATGATGTGTCCTCCTTTCCTCTTCTTCATGTCAGGCATCACCTCCTTGATCATGCGGATCACCCCAAAGAAATTGGTCTCAAACACTTTCTTCATCTCTTCGATTGGGATGCTCTCTATTGGACCCACTAGGCCGATACCTGCGTTATTGACTGGTCAGGAGAAGAAGAAGGAATCAAAGAGGACAAGGAAGAAATTTAGTGTGAACATCACTTTGGGATAGCGTTAACAGTGCAACACGATGAGGATGCATTTTACTTACTGAGGACATCCACATGTCGATCTTTGATGCCATCAAAACACTGTTTGACGGACTCATCGTTGCAGACGTCCAGTACGGCCAGAGAAAGAGTTTTCCCGTATGCATCGCCAGCAGCTTCCACCAGCTTATCTTTACGTTTCAGATCACGCATCGTTGCTATGACTGAACAGGTGTAAAATATAGAAAACAGAAAGACATTGAGAGGAGCGCAGAAGAGAGAAGAAGAGAGAAGAGAGATTTTTTTTATGTATGTATTGAATAGTCTTGAAGAGTTTTGAAAAAATGCCTTGCAGTACTAATCAGCCATGTGAATGGAGTTTAATAAAGGTTCATAGAGACAAAGCCCCCCAGTCTGTTCCTCTAGTATATGTAACTCACTTGGTTTTAACTTTTTAATGTATTTCTTTAGTAACTCTTTTCTGAAACGTTTTATTTTCACACTCTAACCTGCATGGGTATCTACTGTATTATTTGGAGACCTCCTTATATAAAGATAGATAGAAGATAAAAAATTTGTATGACAATTTAACAACATATTCCATGATCCTTAGCCAATGGCACATGGTCAAAACTGTTGTTTTAGGATGCTGAGGTGTTCATACTTTATTGTCCAGCACAGTAGTCGATGGGTACCCTTTTTAGTTTAAAAAAGTTATCAGTTAACAGTTATCAACAAAATGTGTTTTTAATCTCTCTATATATACTTTAGCCACGCTAGGGGTCAAGACTGAAATATCTCAACAACGTTTGGATGGACTGCCACGAAATTTAGTTTCGACATTCATGTTCCCTGGGGGAAGAGAAAAGACCTTTGTGATCCCCTAACCTTTACTAATACTTTGGTTTATGACCAGCTGTACTTTGTGTTTAGTGTTACTAATAATAAAATGTTACCATGCTAACACTTAACTAGGATGTGAACATGGTAAACATCTGTTAAACATTAGCATGTTAGGATTGTCATTGACAGCTCAGCTTGTAGTTCAAAGCGCTGCTGTGCCTAAGTACAACCTCACCTCACCGAGCCATTAACATGGCTACGGACTCTAAGGTTTGTTAAATGTAAGTCTGTTTGGTCATGAGATTTCATGAACAATAGAAATTGTTGAGTAGATAGGACACATGCACACCTTTTCTGCTATACCACAACTAGGGCTGCACGATATGAGGAAAATATCTAATTGTTATTATTTTGACTGATATTGTGATTGCGATATGATTCACGATATTGGAGGGAATGATAATTTTTTTTTTTTTTGCGAGGATCTGTACCAAACAAAGAATTTTTTTCTTTAGTCTGTAGGATAGGATTTGTAGGCCGGGATGTCTCTGCAGCACCACAATGCTTTATTTTAGAATGGTTTGACACATATTTTGCCTTTAACAAATATTGCGCCCCCCTGCGATTTGGATATTGCACTAGTTCATATTGCAATTTCGATAACCTTGAGATTAATTGTGCAACCCTAGCCACAGCTTGTTTGTGGTTTTTTATATTGGCAGCTTTAATAAAAAGAAAAAAGAAAAAAGAGTAGCACCTCTGACTTCAAACCGCAAGTTGATGTAAATATTTCAATCTCAATTAGATCTTTGTCATGCCATTTTGACCTGTGTGCAGAAATGATTCTTTTAATCATTGCTGTTTGCCAATAGCCCTGCGTATGATTATGATCCTTTAATTTCCATGGGCAGCTTCCAAGTGTGAGTTTGTGAATGGATGTAACACTCCCACAGCGCTACACCTTCAGGCTGCTGCTGTAAATAGGCATGTGATTAGGCAACCTGCCCAGGTAAATGAGGTTTAAACAAGACAATATCACTATCTGGAGAGTCAAACTGAGTTTTTTTTTGCCTCAGGCTGCATGTAGGTTCACACAAGATACACACATAAATACATGTTGATGAGTAGACTCATATGTGTGTCAAGTACAACATGTTTTTATGAATTATTGTGCAGCATCAACACGTTCTGTCTGTGTGCATTTCCATCCTGAGTGATTCCTGACTTTGTGTATGTTTCCTGTCATAGCAGTGAACGGAAAGAAAGGAGTAAAGGTCATGAAGAACTGGGAGAATATTGTCAGGGACATGCGATGATAGGTGAGAATGGAGGGTAAAGTACACCCATACACAGGCACAAAGGAAACATACTGTACTTCCCTTTGCTGAGTCAACCTGGCTGTTTGTTTTTTCTAACTGAATTCTCTTTTTGAATAAGTGAAATAACACAACAATGGAAAAGCTATTGCTAAAGATAGTAATTTTAAAAATAACCTTAAGTAGCCCTATTATAGACCATCTGTGCTCCTGTTACAACAGTCAGTTTACATATCAGCACTGCGTCACTGCGTTGGGGAATAGCCCTCGCCAGCCTGTCATCCACAATGGAGCTCAGCGAGCCGAGCCATAATTAGCCTAACCAAGGCTGTAGTGGGGCTTTAGTTATTTTCTGCTGTTACATGCATAAGAGTAAGACATTTGGCCTTGTTTGGTTCAAATCCGCTTTTTGGCTTATCCTGACTGCATACAGATTGATCTTTTAGAAAGTCTGGACAGCAAAAAAAAAACACATGAATGCGATTTTTGCACATCACATTTCAAACGACATTTGGAGGCGGTTTGAAATGTGATTCCAATCGGATTTCTACAGATGCGTCTTAGTCCGGCGGCCTTGGCCCCTGAAATCGTATTTCAAAGTGTGTTTTGCGTTACTCATGTATCCAAGAACCTAATTGTGCCTATGCTTAAGTTGTTGAGAAACAAATTAGATTTTTCTTGAGTCTGAACGTAGAAAAGGTTAAGTTGTGATCAGAGACTATGTGGCAGGGGGGAGGCCGAGGGAGCTGGGAGCTTGTCCTGCATCTATAAAACTTATGATACATTTTATCCCAATGTTTCCCATTAATTTCCATATGGCATGAAAATCAATTAGCAAGTGAAACTTGCTTGAGTCTTGTGAGGCTGCATGATTTGTTATGTCAACTTTACAAAGTCATTGCATGGTAATACAGTGTTAAGGGCTGATTGATTTTAAAAAGTCTGCACTGCTTTACCTTATAACGATAATATAACTCACTAATAAACTTTAATACAGTATGAAAATGAAATGGAAACCAATGGTTAACTGGAACAATAGAAACAATAGAAAAATAAATTTAATTCACATTTTTAAAAGTATACATTATTTTTAGTTTTTACTGATGGGCTGACACATGAAAAAAACATTGGTATGGTCCTTTAAGTGGACCGCTAGCAGTTAGACAAATTAGGTTTAAAAATAAAAGAGAAAGTAGGAAAATCAAAAGATAAATCTTTTTTTTGTATGTGGACCACAGAAGGTTGACTGTGACCTCTGACCTCCCTGTGGGGAGATGAAATCGTGAAGGATGCAGAGTTTCCTCTTCAGGGTTCAGTAATGAACACAGCCTCCAATTTGCTCCATTGTATCCAGTTATCAATTAATTCCCATTCATGTTCTAGGATCAGACAGTTTTGTTATTGATTCTAAATTGGATCCTCATTTACTTTCATGTGGTTCAGATTGAATTTTTTTTTAAATATTTAAACCGCTGCAAACAGCATGTCAGCATCTCTTTAGAAATCCCTCCTCTGTAGAAACAAGTGGCTTAAATCTTCATAATCGTGTGGACTATGTAACACTCTTATGTGCACTACTCTCATTATGTAAGCATCCTTACAGTGCAGATGAAGTAGAGTGATAGCAAATGAGTTTATGAAGGGTTTAACAAGTTGTGTAACATTTACCATGCAAAGGTTATTGGTAGGTAGTAGCTGTTTATTTATTATTGAATTGTCTTTCTTGTCTTGCATATCCTTCTTGTTATGCTTTGGCAACACAAATGTGGCCTTTTTACATGATGTGCTAAAGCAAATTGCAATTGAATGTTCTATCTCTCTCTCTCTCTCTTTCTAACACACACACACATACACACACAGTGCACCTACCGTGATAGCGCTTCTGTTCATCCTTGGCCAGCATCACGGCCATCCTCAGCCCGATACCGGAGGAGCAGCCGGTGATCAGCACCACTTTCTGCCCGGGACTCCCCATGGCTCCCCTGCCTCTCCGCTCGGATGTCACCCCGAGACCCCAGCAGACCAGCAGCTCTGCAGGCTGAGTGGCGATTTAAGGTGACAGCAACTGTAAGAGGATTAGAGAGACAGAGAGAGAGCCACATGGACAGATTACAACAACAGTGAGATTATCTAGCCAGTAAACGCTCGCTTGCCCCGGTCTGTCCTGTGGGAGTCATGTTCAACTTCTTTATTTTAGACCATGATGGAAAAATATTGCCATGGCATTATCTGAAACTTAATAAACCCTCTGCCTGTCAGAGGTGTCTGACCAACCGTGTGAAGAACAAATTGATAAGCACCAATTGTTGTTGTAAAAGTCAGCTTCTGCTCAGCAAAGAGATTCGGCGCCCCCCGGTGGTCAATATGATTATTCTTCATATCGGTCTAACTATCAATGGAAAGACTTCTGTTCTGGCTACATTATACATGATGATGCCAGAATGATGTTTTTTTTTTTTATGGCAGAGTGAGTTATATAATAATAGATTAAACAAAAGATACACACACACACAAGTACAAAATATCTCTGCATGTCTCCCTCTCTTTTACACACACACACACACACACACACACACACACACACACACACACACACACACACACACACACACACACACACACACACTTTCAACACCTGAGCGTAGCTGCCTGTCTTAAGACAACCCACTTGAAGCAGCAGGAAGAGTGTTTGGAAATATTCCTGGAATCTATTTTTTTCTCTTTTCTCTTTACAAAAAAGTCTCTGTGTGTGCGCCTACATGCAATTCACATCTGTTACCAAAACATTAACTAGTAATGATTATTGTACATCACATTTAAAGTATCTTTATCTCTAAAAACATATACTCTATTTTCCACCTGCAGAATATGACAAATGGTACACAGTTTCTCTCCAGTATTTCTCTTTCTACAAAACCACAGAAAGGTTTATCTGATCATCAGTTACAGGCTGGAAAGCAGAATGTGCCAAAACTGTTATTGAGAAGACAGTTTTTCATTCCTTAACAGATTTCATTCTTAAAGCTTAATTTATTCCAATATCAAGTGCATTTTGTTACATTTTAATATAGCCTATAAAATAAGCTACTGTACTAAATAAATATTTTTGGATTTGATTATACAGTTATATTTGGTCCTGAGTCACCTGCTCATACTGTCCTCCTAAGTCTTCTAAGAGTCATATTTTAGCCTACAAGTCATCAAAATAAAAAACATGTCTAAATGGATGCTGAAACAGGACAGGGGAGACCTGAGGCTCATATACGTAGGTATTCACGTGCATGTATGCATGTGGGTGCATGCACTGAGCTCTGATCCTGTTGGCCCTTTTTTGTGAAAAATAACCCTATAAACTTCTCCCTATAAAATGTTTCTGATACCTCCCCATGAGCTGCTTGTTTCTTTTGACTTTTCTACATCAGAAAAAAAAGAATGATTAGCCCCTGGATTAAAAGTCAGGAACCACATTTTGTCTTTTTCATTGTGCCTATAGGAAGAATATGGTGTATGTGTGTTGGAAGAAAGTGTGGGGTGGGCAAAGACAGACAGGCACTGGAATTTGGAATCTGCAGCAGCATTTTTTTTATTAGTTGGGTAGCACCGATGTCCTGTCCTAGCATGCTTTGTGTGTGTGTGTGTGTGTGTGTGTGTGTGTGTGTGTGTGTGTGTGTGTGTGTGTGTGTGTGGAGAGAGTAATAGAACATTAAGAAAATATTTATTTTTTTATTTTTATTGGCTGGCAGGTTGTTGTTGTTTTTTTAAACATTAAAACTTATTGCACGTGCCCGAGCATATTTGCGCGTAACGTGTACGTGCGGGTGCGTGCGTGCCAACGTGCGCACACGCGCAAAAGAGAAATAGAGATAGACGCCACATAGTCCCTTAAATCACTCAGACAATAATGATGCGAATAATGACACGTGCAGTAATTATGTTTCTGTACAGCCCCACGAGACCTTAACCAGGAGTCTCTGGGGAGGGAGGGGTCACCCCGGAGGAGAGAGGGGGCGAGGGGAGGGGGGAGGAGAGGAGAGAAAGTGGGGAAAGTGGGTGAAGAAGGAAAAGACCTTGTGAGATTAAGGAATTCTTCCCCCCGCTGGTCTCCCCTCTTCATCCGTCCGTCCAGCAGAACACCAGTAAAGACCGGAGAATAAGCGCTGCTGAATATAGTTTTCATCAATTAAATCGGCCTTAAATGCATGCGCGCTCTTAATTGCCTGCTGGTAAAGTGCGCGTTGAGACGCACGGGCGCGAGGAAGCAGTTCCTTTAGATCTCGCGCGCAAAGCCGAAAGTTTCTCTGACTTCAGGTGTCTCGCGGAGCGCAGGGGACGCACGAGGGAATTATTAGCCGCCGTATCGATAGCTTCAGATGCAATATGATGGATCGATGGAGTCCAATGCGCCAGACGTGGCTGCTGTTGCTGCTTGTCTCGGTGTTTTACACCTCAACGGCAGGTAGGCTGAACTATGAATGACTGTTTACTTGTTTATCTTCGTGCAAATAATTAGCTCCCTGAGTTCAGTTTGCCTAATTGTATTTTAGCCTGTAAAAAGTTGAAGATGATGCTTCCTTTTTCCTTTCCTTTCCTTTCTTCCTCTCTCTGTGTCACACCAGTTGTCACCACCTGCCTTCCGGCCCCTGATGAGCTCATCGTCGTTTAAGTGTCATCCTTAACCCTTCCTTAACATTATTTGTACAACTTTCCAGCAAACACACTCACTGTCAGCCATTTGTGCATCTAGACAAATATTTGATTGTCTGCGTGATCTTGGTTTGTCAGGGATAGGTCAATTCCCAAAACCCAACCCCTTCTCCCCCCCAGAAAAAACGTCTTCTAGTCATTTTCCACTCAACTTTCAGAACAAATGGCTTTTTGACAGATGCTTTTGTGATGCCAGGTCAGGCAGACATAAAGCTTATTGAACTGAACCACCATATCTCTGGGCTCCTTGAGCCCACTGCACATTTGCTAGACAGTCGAAAGGCATAGGCCTATATGTCTAGACTTGTTCTGCCATACCTGCATCAGTCTGTGCTCTCATACACCAGCATACAGGGTTTTGAACTGGGTAATGGGGAACAGACTGAGGAAAATTAAAGTGAGCTGTGCTGAACTGTACTGGGGACTCTTGCTTACAGCAGCCCCTCGAGCTGCACTGGAAACATATGAGGAGGACTTTGTTCTTCTGGGGCTTTTGGAGCCTGGTGTCACTCACGGTTATATCAGCATACGTGCAAGTGTGCGCCATCAATGTGCGTGAGTAGCAAAGTGTTATGGACTTTGCTGTTGTGTCTTCTTAAAGAGACCGTGCAAACTACAGAACATTTCAAAACTAGAGAAAGTGAAGTACTTGTTGTCTGTTATAGCAGATGAGTTGGGCCTAATGCATCAGGACAGGTCAGATGAGTCAGGTAATTCCTAAATATTAAATCGACTTCCAAATACTTTGTATTTTATATTTCCGTTTAAACTTTGTGATATTCCTAGAAATGTCAAGTCCAGTTTCAAGACAAGAACATCACATGTAGTTTAGCTTCAAATTTCATTCTTGACCTTGGAAACAATAGTTGACATAACAGTCTCATCGCATTTAGTCTATCTGGTAGCTATTCAGGAGCGTTCCATCATCATACTACATCAGCAGATGGAGTGTTTACGTTGTCATGGAATTGTAGATGTTTTGATTTCCATGTTGTCCCGAGCATTTCTTGTCCATGTAAGCTTAAAGGAATAGTTTGACATTTTGGGAAATGCGCCTACTGCTTTCTTACCGAGAGTTAAATCAGAAGATCAATACCACGCTCATGTTTGTACAGTAAATACAAAGCTTGAGTCAGAAGCTGATTAGCTTAGCTTAGCTTAGCAAAAAGATTTAAATTGGGGAGACAGCTAGCTGACTCTGTACAAAGACAACACAATCCACCAATTAGCACTTGAAAGCACATTCATTAACACTCTATATTTTGTTTGTTTAATGCATTTAAAAAAACCCACTAACAACAACACTTTGCGGTGTCACATGATGATACATATCGGACTATTTTTTGGCCAGGGGCAGTACATTCCTTGTCTTGGAGGTTGCTAGGCATCTAGGAAAGACAAACTCTTGGCAAGAAAGAGAATAAGCAGATTTCCCATAAATGTTAAATATATATAAATATTTTAAAACTACTTAATACTACTTTAAAAGTTTAGGTTCAAAGTGAATTCTTGACCTCGGAAACAGCAGTTGGCAAAACAAGCTCAACTCAAGATGAGATGAATGAATGAATAAATAACATGGTATGTAATCCAAAGTTCCAGAACAGCTACTTAATGGACCTTGAGTTTAGGTTGTTTAGTCAGTCGCATATAATGTCCTGATGGGCTTTACAGCTCCAAAACACAGTTCTCAACCTGTCTAAGCACTCAGGAAAACCAAGGAAAAGCTTTAAAAAAAACAACAACTTCATTTTAACTTCATTAGGGCCGTTGTTTTCCTCATGTAACGGCTGTCGTATTTGCAAGTCAGCATGCACCCGCTTTATTTAGGATTACATCAGCGATTTCACTGTGAAAGAGTCAGCGAACAGGTGACTTGGCAAAAACCCCACCAGGATGCCTCGACGTGCTGCATCTGAAGAGATTCTGAGAGAGATCGCATTAAATATTTATGTTATGTCCCGACAGCCTTCAAATGATTTTTAACAACCTGCCTTTGTACTGAAGATTAAAAGCAAACCTGCCTGCCTGCTGGCTACTTTATTACTAGTTTATGCGATCGTGTCTCAATGATGTATTAAAAAACTAAGTGACGACAGAGGTTGTTAGGCTTTTTCGCAGACTGATTAGCCCACATGCCGGGTCCAACCTCACTCTGTCTGTGAAGGTCATTACTCAAGTGTGTGACCTCCTGACCTTTAGGGTCATCCAGGGTCAAACTCAGTCGGGGTGTAGCGTCTCCCACCTGGCGAGCAGAGAACACATCCTTTAGGAATTTATTCGTAAATGACCCACCTGATGAAGTGAAACACAATAAAACAACAGGGGTGTAACGATTCATCGATCTGGATAGATGTATCGATTCAGTGATCCACGATCCAATATTATCGATGCAAAGTGATACGCGTCATTTATAATAGGCCTCTTTATTTTAATTACCACTGTATATTTGTCCTTTTTATTAAAAAGAATAATTTGTTTTGAATTTAAATGTCCGGAAGAGCTCAGTAATAAAATTGTCAAATGGTATTTTACTAGCTTTGTTTTTGATATATGGTATATATATCGTCTCATATCGATTGCAGGACCCTGAATTGAATCAAATTGAAATCGTATTGTGACAGACTCAGCAAATATTGTATTCTTGTCCAAAGAATCCATATATATATATATATAATATTGTATTGTTATAAAACTTGTAATTTACACCCTTACACACATACACGCAGTATAATGTCTCCCTTTCCTCTTCAGCTACTGGACAAACTTGTCCGTAACACCTATAATTAAACTGTCTTCAGTAACATGTTACTCTCTGTTCTTTTTTTGCTTACTGTCAAATGCGATCACACACCTGGTTGTCAACAGATTGGGTGTAAATTATGATTATAGTTATGAGCAATGTGGTCAAGTTACGGTCAAGAATGTCACAGTCTGGCCTAAGGTGTTTCAGGGTCATACCTAGTTCACCACCACCTTTAAACCTGACCCTTGCTATTTATTGCTTTCAAAGTATTCAGTAAAATCATCAGACTTGGTTTAAGATCTGTACTCTCTGAGACTCTCAGCCAAGCAGACACACACATTACGAAGTAAGAGATACCTGCCTCACCTTTTCAGTGTGTTTTTCTTATATTTCATTGCCTGGAATCAACAACTTGATAGCTTTTAATGTTTACCCTGGCACAACATTGAAAGACTAAAGGTTAAAAACATCAGTTGCTGCATGTGTCTGCATAGGATGAAAATGTTAAAAATTGTGCTGTTCTTGCCAAACCCCAATCATTGATGTTACAGCAGGTGTTCTTGATTTGGCAGATGTTGGGAAACACCTGCTGTGACTCTGAATGGGATGTGGCCAGAGGCACTAGAGCTGTAATCGGGCCTTAAAAGTTAGGCCCGACAAGGCCCGAGCCCGACAGAATTCGGACCGAGACCGACAGGTACATTTTGATTGACAGCTTTTTAAAAGCCCGAACCCGTTTACAGTCCGACATTATTCAAATGTGCGCACGCACACAGCTCTTTTGCCTTTTGTCAAGAATGAGTCATTTATACATGTTTTAACATCATTTATTCATGACTAACTTAGGCTATAGGTCACTTGGAAGTTGGAACAAAGAAATAAAGTAAGTCCTCCAGAGGCCAGCCTCCGTTTCACCTCCTCAGCATCTATTTTCGCGCAAATTGAAACACATCACCTGACCGCTCATTTACTGCGCAACCCGGAGCGCAAGCCCGAGCCCGTGTAAAACGATAGAAATTAAGATCGAACCCGTCGGGTCCCGTCGGGTTTGGGCAAAGATTTTCCACTCTAAGAGGCACAACTGTAGTAGTTTTCTACCACATTCAATTTGGAAATCATCTTTTTTAGATATTATTAACCACGCTAGCAGCTTGGCTCTAGGGATGGCAATGTTGGTCGATTGGTCCACCACTTTGGTCCAAGCTGAAAACAATCTTAGGATGAATTGTCATGAAAATTCAGGGTTTTCTTCAAGATGAATTGTAATATATTTGGTGATCCCTTAACTTTCAATCTAGTTCATCATCAGATGAAAATGTTATTTTGTCCAATATTTTGGTTCATACATACCAGTATCTGCAAACTAATGACATTCATCAGCTTCAGCTGTACTTTAGTTGTTTAATGTTTAGTGTTGATTAGCAAACGTTAGCATGTTAACACACTAAACAAAGATGGTGGCATTGCTAAAGCAAAATGCTGAGCTCTTGCTTTACCATTTCTGGCAGATTTCTCCCCAATATGGAATGACCATTTCCTCTTTACTGCCATACTTCCTGTCACTGATAATTTCACTTTTGTCCTGGGGAGGGTGTAGATCATGGAAATAGAATGGTAGTAGAACAGACATTCCCATTCAAATCAACGCAGGAGGGTCAGAGCAGCAGCCATTTGTATGTGTACCGTTGCCATTACAAAGAACTGTGGCCATTTTAGCGGGCTGACTTCAGCATAAACTTCCGTATTTAACCGACTTGTGGTAAGTCGCCGATTCCCTGAAGTGAGGTTTTGCCACGAACGAGCAGTTGAGCAGTACGAAGCATGGAGAGGCGTCTTTTGTGCACCATGCATTGCTGATAGAAATGAAGTGAGGATTGCTGGATTTAATTGCTTTAACAAGAGACAGGCCGGCTTAAGGGGGACGGAGGCCAAAGCGGATTTCTTAAAATAGTGAGTGTGACACACTCTACGGCCCCACTGATGTGTGTTGTCCTCATAACAGCTAAGAACAATCACCATTTTCTCTTGAACTGTGCGTTCTACTCTCATTCTATTTCTACGGTGTAGACAGCTATGGGTCTTACCTGTCTTACCTCTTTTCGCCTGCCAGCAAAGAGCTTCACCACAAGAGCATAATGTGTGCAGAGCTTCATGAAATTCCATACAGATGCCTTGACCAACCAGTAGGAATGGCTAGCGCAAAGACAAGGACACAGTGAAAGTCCTTTTTGTTAAAATGCACAAACCAGACGGAGGAACCACTACCAGGAATATAACCCAGGTCCTTGTGGTGGTGGTTGTCGGATGTGTGTAAACCCTGCTCCCTTTTTTTTTTTTTTTTCAAGATATCTTGGCTACTTTAAATAACTACAAGGAAACAATGAGGGCAGAATCTGAAATGGAGATTCTGTTGAGAGGGAGATTGAGATGAAACAAAGACATTAAAAAAACCTCAACGATAGATCTTGCTGCTTGCCTCAGCTTACCAAAATAACATGTATGGAGTTGCCTGCTCAAAGGAAAAGTTTTTGTGCAGTGATTGATGAAAGTGGTCTTTGTAACTGACAGTTTGAGAAGTTTTAATTAGGTTTTCAGGTCAGTTAGAGCAGAATGGATTGTCTGAAGGCATTCCTTACAAGAAGACAGACAGAACAGAAGAGAAGCGACAAACACATAGTACAATGATGACAAGAGATGTGAGCTCCAACAGTGTGTGGGCAGTGATGCAATTTAACGCTTTAACATTTATGTTTCAGTGAATATAATGTTTTAGTCCAGAGTGTATAATTTTAGGGTGGCAAATGTTTTGGGATGGAAAATGTAGTATGAGTGTGCTGTGAGTTGTGGAGTACATTTTGTTCAACATTCTTCTTCTTTCACATGAAATTAATGGTAGAGCATCTTTATAATAGACACGACTCTCTTTGAAGTTTATAGAATTAAACGGCAACATCTAGGAGGGGAAAACAGCGTCAGATCAAGAAATTGATGTGTCTAATACTTTGGTTTATGACCAAATACCTGCAAAACATTCCCATCAGCCTCAGCTGTTGTTGGGTTTAGTGCTAAAGAGCAAATGTAAGCATGCTGTCACACTAAACTAAGCGGGTGATCATGTTAAACTATCACTGTCTAAACGTATCTTAACGTTTGTGAGCATGTTAGCATGCTGACTTTAGCATTCAGTTCAGCCACGCAGAGCTGCTAGCATGGCTGTTTAGTTTTAGCTTAGTTCATTTGCACAATAGACTTTAAAAACAAGCAGTTACAGTACATGAGAGGAAAGAAGCCTTAAAGGCTTATTCAGAGTCCTCCCCTTATACAAAATAGAAGAAGAAAAAAAAACAACTAAACATGATAATTCCTCTACAAAAAATAGAAAATAAAATTAAGGCAAGCAATACAACCGAGAACAAACAGATTGTTGTAGTGTTTTTCTGTAGTAGTTTTGTTTTGACTCTTTTGACATTTCTTCGGGCCATTTGTCAAACCCAGCTGACTTTGGTGTAGAGTCTCTGTTGAGCCTTTCCAAGTCTGATCAGAGAGCCATATCAATTTGTTTAAAGCAAAAACAAGATCCGGCAGTGGGAATAGAATGGTTGGAGCATATGTTAAACACTGTCGGTATGTTAAGTATGAGACTGAAATGATTTAACTGTGTACAAAAGCTGTTAAATCATAGATGTTGTGATCTGTTTACCAATAGTCCATAAAACAGATTGAGAGACCTTTTTTTCAATTTGTCATGCATTGGCAGCCACTGAAAATATCAGGTAGAAGGTAGAAGAGAGAGCAGGAGTCATTTGATATACAGAGCATTTAACTGGACAGCTCGTGTAAATGGGTGTGTAATTTGTACTTTTGTTATTCCTTTGCTTGTTTCAACAAAACACTCTTATTCAGTGTCCAGAAACAGTTATTTCACCACTAGTGATGTGATGATGGTTAAATATCCTATAATGACAAGCCGGGGTTTTATTTTGAAATATTTTTTTATGTGTCTTTGCGATGCGTCTTTCCAGCATATGATTATCTTTTGCTTAATGCCAGTTAAAGCTTTTATTTTGTTTCAGATGTTTCAACCATCTCTGCATGTAATAAACTTGACTTAACGGAGGATATGTGCCACTTCCTAAAGTATTTAGTTTGATCAAGTAAAGCCAATTTGATGCACGCTTGGCTTCCAAGCTATAACATGTCATGCGGTACACAAAAATGTTCAAAAAAGCTCATAATCAAAATACAGATGATATAACATTTTACTTATACATTTTATTTGACATTTTAAGTAATTGGGAGTTTATTGGTAAACAAATATTGCCAAGGGAATTACAGTTACTATGTGTAATGTAATCTTTATCATTTCTGTCTGTGTGCTATACGTTTGTCTTATGTTTGAAAGTAAGCTCACTCTTTGTTCTCCAAAATCAAAGTCACTGTCTGATGCACCATCCAACAATAACAGAGCACAGGGCCACAAAAAGCAATGTGTAGTTGTCCGAGAAGAGTTGGAGCCCCGTGACTGACAAATATTGATGCAGTCTTTGATCTGTGTTTGAGAGGAAGAGTGACTGTTGGATGAAGAGGAGAGAAGATTACGAGGATATGTTAGGACTTGAGATGTTGTGTGATTTCAACACGAGTGCCACAGATTCCTAGAAGGAGATAAGCAGCACATGTCTGTCCTTCAGCTAGTTTCTTATTCTCTCTCTTTGTTACTGCTATTAAGGATTCATCTAAGTGTGTGTGTCTGTGTACTGTATGCATAGACTGTTGTGTCTGTGTGTCCGACAGCAGGAGAGACTGTCCATTGTTTTTTTTTGATGAGAACCAGCTGAACTGGGAGGAAAGAAAACACATGGTATCCTATCCTCCATCCTATTCTTCCCTCTGCACTCTTTCTCTGTCTCTTGTTCTCTCTGGTTTTCTTCTCCCTCTTTTTTTATCATTCTCCTGGTTTAGTCTCTGTGGAGAGCTGTGTCACATGTTTGAGAGAGACGTTTGAGGAAAACTGGAGAGAGTAAAGAGGTCTGGACTGACAGACTCCTTGGGCATATCCTCTGTGGGGGATCTGAAAATCGTGTGTGTGTGTGTGTGTGTGTGTGTGTGTGTGTGTGTGTGTGTGTGTGTGTGTGTGTGTGTGTGTGTGTGTGTGTGTGTGTGTGTGTGTGTGTGTGTGTGTGTGTGTGTGTGTGTGTGTGTGTGTGTGTGTGTGTGTGTGTGTGTGTGGCTCGACCAAACATCAGTTCTTGTTTCTGCAAAAAGCATGTTATTGCATTCTTCACCATTACTGAGTTAATGACAGACTAATCACAAACACACACATATTGATACAACCGCACATGTGCACAGAAAGCACTTACCTAGTCTTAAGTCATACACACAAACACAGACACACATCTGGTTTCCAGCAAATCCATAGTCTTTTTTTTTTTTTAATACGGTGCCCGTTAAGTTGTTTGTGTGTCGGTGTGTTGTTTGTGTCTGTGAGTCTGCTCCACTTACTTGTGTATCCTGTATGGATAAATGTGGAACCTTAAACCGAGATGGATTTCAGATAAAAAGACAGTGTCCTCCACTTCACACTTCACTGCTTTACGTTTTTGTCAGCTTTTTTTAACATGTCTTTGTAACATCATCACTTGTAACACTTTATCCATCCAATAGTTTTTTTGTCAATGTCATCATAGAATTCAGTGTTTCTGCTATCAGTTACATAACTGTAGAGAAAGACAAGTGGGCAGAATAACATAAAGGCTGTAAACAAGCAAACCGAGTAGTCTGATCCTCTAAGCCAGTGTATTTGGAGGCAAAACTTAAAGTGAGCAAACCCAAGATTTCACTATTACTCTAATTACCTACCACAATTATGGTAGGTCAAAGTTCACCTCAGTTTTCCCTTCTAAATAAGTTTTGCTAAACTGTCACTTTGTTTAAAACCTGTCTGACCACTTATGTATCTATCTATCTATCTATCTATCTATCTATCTATCTATCTATCTATCTATCTATCTATCTATCTATCTATCTATCTATCTATCTACATTTTTTAAATGTAGTTTGTCAATGTTGTGAGCCTAAATCCATAAATCATCTCCATTGTGTTCGGATGGTTCAATCTATCTATGTAGTTTAAGAGTTCAGTCTTGTTCTTTGTGTTCAAACTATGGTTGCTCTGCTTCATGTTGAGGCTTACATTTGACATGCTCTGCATGTGTGTGCATGTTGATCATGGTGCCCCTCACACCACAACAGTTTAGAGCCTCGGGATAACTGCAGCAAGTGATGGAGACCAGAACACCCCTTGTGTATGTACAGCCCAGTGTATGTACAGTGTGTCTGTGTCTGTGTTTGTGTGTGTGTGTGCGTGCGCATGCCCACTGTTTTTCTATGTGGATGTTGTGTTGTGCTTGTACATAATATGAATCAACAGCATAAGGAAGCATTACCTGATGTGTTTAAGTGCATATCGAGTAAGAGCAGAGAGTTTCCATGTCTCGTCTTGTCCTCTGCTGCATTCAGATGTCAGATCATTTCTTGGTATGTACGACTGAAACCCCTCTTCTTGTACACAATGCTTATGAGTTTCAGGAGCACCTTAATATAACCAGGGCTCTAACATGTCTGATCACCAGGAGCTACCTTGTAGCCTATTTACGGCTTTAAGAAAAGCGTGTTAGCTTTTAAAATAAAACCATTATGTACTGAAATATACTGTACACTGTAACTACAATCCTACAAAGGTACCGGGTCACTTTTTAGCAACATGCACATGGTTTATGGTGGTCAGTTAAAATCTGTTTATAGGAAAAGATTTCTGATACTGAAAGTAAAATGGGTGGGAGAATTTTGAAGGAATAGTTTAACCGTTTATTCATCATCTCGCTGAGAGAATGATGAAGAATGATGTGAGTTCTTGGTGGGAAATGACTGACAGTTTATTGGACCAATCAAAGAGCGGCAAAACCACACAGAATCCCCGCCCCCATCCATGTCCATTTACCGTAATGACCAAACTAAGAAGCGCAAAGAAGAAAAACAAACCTAAAATAAGAAAGGCAAACCAAAAGACAGGAAATACAGTCGGGCTGAAGCTGTGATCTTAGCTACAAATCCTGTTTTCTTTTTGCATTTTACATTCTGTGCCATATTTTAAAAATGATAGTCATTTTGTGTTGCAGTTTTTTTGGATGCTATCTCACATGTCTTGGACAATTTTCTTTTTTAAGATTATTTTTTTGGAGATTTTAGGCCTTTTATTTTTATAGGACAGCTGAAGACATGAAAGGGGAGAGAGAGGGGGAATGATATGCAGCAAAAGGCCCCAGGTCGGAGTTGAACCCGCGGCCGCTGCGTCGAGGAGTAATGATTGACACCACATTCATGTCTGTATGGTAAATATTAAACTACAGTTGATTAGCTTAGAATAGCATAAAAACTGGATGCACTGAGAAACAGCTGGCCTGCCTCCGTCACTGTGCCTGTACCACTTTCTGTTCACTCAAGTGTGTTTTGCGTTGAAGCTACAGTGAGCAACCAGAGCATTAATCCCTAAAACAAAATAAATCTCCTAAATGTTAACTTTTTACAGATGTTTTTCAGCTCATAAAGCAACAAAAGTAGTGCAGTCTTAGCTGTATCAGTAAATAGTGTGATGCCCTGCAAAATGACAAAATACCGACAGGCTGGCAGACAGACAGATGGACAAGCAGACGGACAAACAAAAAGAAATAGTCAACAAATACATCTGGCACTCAGAAATTATGGCAACCTCATACGCATGCATGCGTGTGTGTGTGTGTGTGTGTGTGTGTGTGTGTGTGTGTGTGTGTGTGTGTGTGTGTGTGTGTGTGTGTGTGTGTGTGTGTGTGTGTGTGTGTGTGTGTGTGTGTGTGTGTTGAAAGGTGCAAAGCAGATGTAGGGTTTACGTAAGCCCTAGAAATACGTGTGAAAAGAAGCTACACCAGTATAGGCATGCCCTCCTTTCCCCTAGCACCTATTATGTCTTCTGTTTTCCCCTTTACCCCCATCTCTCCCTTTTCGCTTTCAATATGTTGCACATTTCTCTCCTGTCTCTCCCCCCCCGGTCTCATCTTTTACATACCATCTTTTTCTGCTTTAGTCCATCTCACAGATCTCTATGACCATTGTGTCGACAATGTTCAAAAGAATGCGTGTGTGCATATGATTCTGCTCAAGCTACAACTCTGGCCACATTTTTGGAAATGCCTTTAGAGATTGCAAATGTCTCTTCTGCTTTGTTTCTGTTTCTGCGTTTGCTCTCGGGCTGAATCATCGTCACAACACATGCACTCTTTATAGCCCTGCGGTATAAGTCTTTGTTGTGTGATGTCTGTTGCATGAGTCAGTGCCAAGATGGGCGTTATCATGTGATTACACCAAGCTTCTGCAACAAATATGTGTCCTAGAAAGAGAGAGAGAGATACAGTCAAAGAGCACATGGCCTGACTGATAAAGTATTTCATTAGTTTGTTTACAAGATAGCATAATTTGTATCATAGGTAACATCACACAAAACAGTTGTGCACATTCACAGGACGTTATCAGTTTGTTTGTGTATTTACACCAATGCTGAGGAAAATCCATGTTTTTTATGTTCATCAGCTAGTCAGTTACTTAGTCTGTCGTTTGGTGCTGGGTAGGACATGCATAGTGTGTTTATCAGAGCTTAGTTGCTGAAAATGTCTGTCTGCTTGGCTGGAAAAGAGGTTCTTATAAGAAGGTTTGATCGAGTGTTTGATCCTTTATTAATGAAACACTATTGATTGGTGCAGCTTCAAAAACAAGTATAACAGGAGTTCTCAAACATAGTTTTGGTCAGCAATTTCACCACTGTTTTAAATTAGTGAGCAAAGTATGTTACCAATAACGAGTGAAGTACAACATAGATTGCTTGAACAAAGGTTGAAATTGTTTCAAGAAGGCCCCTAACTGACAAATAACTTTTGTCTTATCTGACTGTGATAACAAAATTAATTTAAGGAAGCAGAGCAAATCACTGCTTGCCAATGTGTGATTCTGAAGTGACCTGTGCAGATCACTTTCGGGTCTGAAAGGGCAATAAACTTAGATTTTTATTTCAGTAGCTTAAACATTGAATGAAGTGCTCTGTGCAACAGCAGATTGAACCCACCAATCTTCTCAGCCATACTGTTGTTTTTGTCTCTTTGCAGCGGATCCCATTGATGTCCTGAAGATCCTGGAGCTGTCGGAGGACATGGAGGGTGTGTCCTTGGAGTCAGGACTGTGCACCAGCAGACAGGGAGGAGAGGAGACAGACCTCTCCTTTAAGATCGACAAGAAGATTCAATTGAGCGCGCCCACCAATCAACTCTTTCCTGGTAACCTAATTCTGTGGGGCTTGTTTGATGCAGTAAATAACCGGGTATGAGTATGAACGTTCAATTGGTCATTGAGAGCCTGCACCCTAATTTGTGAGTGTGCATTCCCTCCAGATTCCCCATTCCCTGTGGATTTCTCAGTGATGACAACAGTCAGAGCTGTGAAAGGCTCACAGGTCTTTCTCCTCTCCCTGTACGACTCGCAGGTACGCATCACGCACGCTACGTTAGGATGTTGAAACAAATACTTTCGCTTCATGCCGAATGGTTAACCACTCTGCTTTCTGTCACTGGGCATGTTCATTCTTTTGGCTGTGTCTAACATGAATTTTGTTATACAAAAGGGAACCTCTTCCTTTAATCAGATGATTCAGCAAATGTATTCACCATAGTAACATGCTAGACTGACCTCAAGCACCCCTACCAACCATGCACTCTGCAGGACTCCTACTGGGATCAGTATCACAGGTTGTCCTCAAAATGGGAATATGTTTTGCCAGTTTTGCTAATTGTTGTTAAAGACTTGCCAAAAACTGGTTAAAATTACAATTTAGCTTAATCTTCAGTGAGAGTGCACATTAATATTGCATTTCTATGTAAATATTATGTAAATTCCATATCCCATTTACTGACATCAGAAAAGGGTTTATTGCCAAAGTAAGTTACACTTACAAGGAATTTGCCTTGGTGGTTGGTGCATACATAAACAAACAAACATATTGAACATGAAATGTGCTCTAAGCGATGTCACGAGTTTTTTAGGCTACAACATTTTTTTTGTCACATACAGCAAACATCTCCTCATTATCCGCTAGCTGCCTGTCTCCTGAACACATTGTAAAAAAGAACGCGGTCTCTGTAGACAGCCCAGGCTCCACAAACGGCAACAAAAACAAACTGTGCCAACCTGCACCACCAAACATTACCGACAAGAAGGATTTGGGGGTGGGGGTTGGGGGGTTAGTGCGCAGAAGGGAGGGGATGGGATGAGGAGGAAGGAGGGACAATACTTTAAACGTCAACAAGAAGTGACATCACCCAACATCGCTTACACCACCTTTAATATGAAATATTATATTAGAATAAATACTGAAACAAATATAGCTGGGGGAGGGGGTTAAGAGTAAAATGTAAATACACATGTAAACAAGGTCTCTCTTTTTCCATTACAATTTTATCCAATCATCCCTCTTTCCTTCTCTCTCAGGGCACGCAGCAGCTGGGTGTGGAGGTCGGCCGTTCTCCTGTCTTCCTTTATGAGAACCATGAGGGTCAGCCACCTCCAGAACTTTACCCCACCTTTAGAAAGATCAACCTGGCGGATGGCAAGTGGGTACTACACACACACACACACACACACATGCACCCATACACACACTTTCGTGTTTTGCCTTGCAATCAGATTTTGATATAAACCTTAGACACAAAACCTTCTCAGAAAAGAACATTTGGACAATAAGTGAATTTCTTCTTGTCTCCTTCCTGCCAGGTGGCACAGAGTAGCCTACAGTGTGGAGGGTCAGTCAGTGACTCTCTACCTGGACTGTGTCAAACTGGACACCCTGGACCTGCTCAGAGGTCAGGACCCCCACGTCAGCACTGAGGGGGTCACTGTGTTTGGAACACGACTGCTGGACGAAGACGTGTTTGAGGTGTGTGCATTTATGTCTGTGTGAATGGAGGTGAAACTGACACACCTTGTTAATGAGTAACTACCATTTTTTTTTCAACCTGGACCCCATTTCCCCATGCACTTGTGTTTAATAGACTGATGTGACCAAAAAGCTTTGAAATTGGTCCTGTACTGAGCGAGTAGGCTACAGAAATGATAGGCTCCTGTTATCTAAAATGTTTTCAATGCCATGGCTCAATATTTAAATGATTTCGACAATGTGGATGATTGGATGGCTGCCCGTCTACGGACAAGAAGTCACCTTGTGAGATCGATAATGGTTTTAGACACTTTTAGTAACAATCTGAGCCTGTCAGCAGCACAAAAAAAAAAACTTTTAATGGACAAAAATCAAAGCTGCACAATTGCCCCATTAGTTTACATTGCAGTTCGGTTTGCGCCGGCTTGTCACTGCGATCTTGCTCAGTACTGGACCAATTTCAAAGATATTTGGTCAAATCAGTCTATTAGACACAAATGCATGGGGAAATGGGGTCCAGGTTGAAAAAAACAATAGTTACCCCTTGTTAAGTGTAAACTCATTTGGCTTTGGTAAAAAATACAAAGAATGAGAACACACAAGAAGTTTCTTGTATGTGGTAAGAAAGTGTCTCTGCTGGTTGCTGCTTGTTCAGTTTATCAACCAAATGATGACAAATGATGAATAATTAACATAAATGCTTATCTCCTTACACTGCCCTCTAGTGGCTGTGAGGATGCACTGCACCTTTACCTCTGCTCCAAACCTTGAGTGCTTCAACTTTACAAAGCTGCAGATCATTTAAATGTTGTGTTATGTTGTGTTAAATGCTTAATGATGCTCTGTAATGTGAATTATTCTCCTAGCTCATGAGTAGTTATTGCAGACATTAACACAGTCCTGCTTAACATCACAAAATGCTGCTGATTATTCACACGAAGCACTGGGGGGTAAAAAACTTCCAAATCTGTAGCTGTGATGTGTGCTGTGTGTTTTTGTAGACTTTTATGAGTTCTGTTTATGTTGTTTCTTCTGCAGTGTGAGGTCATTTTGGCAGATCTCAAGTGTGAACCTTGACCCTTGTTTTCAGTGCATTGTCAGGTGGTCCATCTGTTTAACTGAACTCCTCCCGGGCCATGTTTGGCTTGGACTCCCTTCCATGTGTGTGGATGGGTGAAATAGAGTGAGAGGGAGATCTGTCTGTGGACTTATTGCACTGGCACCACTTGAGACCGAAAGCTCTGGAGACGATTAACTGCAGAGCAACTATAAAAGCAGCCCGCTATGTCACTTTGATCTGACTAAATGAACACACAGACATTGGGAAACAGATGCTCATGACATGTCAGTCGTGTAATTAATGACATATTGTACAGTGAGGAGCAGTGACATAATGTGCATTCCTAATATGGTTTGACTAATGTAGAGTCACAGATTTGCTCATTTGTTTGTGTGTGTTATTGTGACACAGGGAGACATCCAGCAGCTGCTGATCGTCGCTGACCCCAGGGCAGCAGAGACGTACTGTCAGGATTACATCCCAGACTGTGACGCACCTTTGTCCTACAACAGCATATTAGCTGAGGCCGTGGAGGTAAGCCACCTTCTTACAGCCTATCACAGAAGGCAGAGAGAGAGAGAGAGAGAGAGAGTTGAACCACATGTCAGCATGAACGCACAAAAAGCAATGGGACCCACGATAAAGTCTTTCAGTCTACCTGGTCCATTCCACACATAACACACGGTGTGAGGCATCTCAGGTGTTCAATGTTGTAAATCCAGACTGTCATTTTGAAAGCTTAGGAGCCCCCTAGGATTCCTTTGTAAGAGGAGAAACTATTACAGGTATTTATGGACAGTTTAGAAGGCAGATATGACAAAAAGATGAATGGTTTAATTATTTTCAGTAATACGTATATTCCCACTGGAAACTCCGGGTAACATAAATTAAAAGATCACTGTGGGCTGTGAAGAAACATGCGCTGCACGGAGAGTTATGCACTGAAATATCTTACCCTTAGTTTCATTTTGAGAAGCATCATTCAGCCGCCTCCAGCTGTTTATTTCCTTGCTGCCGGTGCCATACTTCCATTTTGAAATAAAGTAATAAATCATAAAAAGCTACTAGTGTCCACTGAGCTCTCACCCTCTCTTTCTTACTTAATTTCTCTCCTTCTCTTTATCCTTCGCTCCTCATATTACAACACCAAACATGGTTTTGTGTTCCAGGATACTTTGCCAGGTTCTTTGTGCCAATGTTTCACACTCCTGGGAAAGGTTTCAAATCCTCTTCCAGTGCTGCCGTTTGATTTATCCTCTTACAACTCAAAAACGCTCCAGGGTTCCTGGTTTATTGTGTTCAGTTTTATTGTAACACCATCAGAAATGCAATCAGCAGGAAGAAGCCAACGGAAAACATGGAATTTACACTCTCGTGTATTCTAATGATGACGAACGCTGATGAAGCCGTTATGCTTCAACAGGCTATCCTGAAGGAGCGAAAATAAAAAAAAAAAGACTGAACTGTATGTGTGGGTTGTGCCATGTATTTCTTGGCTTTTGCATTATATCTTTCATGTAACAGAGCAGTCAACCAGACAGGACCACTAGAGGAATCTAATATCTTAACAGGCATCCTCTATGTCCTAAAACTTACATTTCTGTTCTTTAAATCAATTATATTAATGTATTTCAATACCGAATGAATGTCCTGTAAATGTATAAACAAAATGTTACACATGCCTATATCATGCATCATCTCTGTTTTGATTCTTTTATGGTCTTCAGGTGGAGAGAGTACCCAAGAAACATGTGGTGGAGGAGTTTGAGGAGTTTGACTACAGTGACCTCTATGAAGACATCTCTGTTTCCACGGTGACTGCAGGTCCTAATGTCACCGAGTACGAGGTGAGACACTAAACATGAGTTTGGCTTTGTGCCTATGTGTGTTTTTATTTCCTTTTTGTCCCCCATTATTTGTCTCTGGGTGTATTTCTTGGACAGATCGTAGAGTACGAAGACTATGACAACACCACAGATTACTACCATGTGAACGAGTACGAATACCAGGAAGAATACGATGAGCGCTACGGACCGGCCGAGAGAGAACGGGAGTACTCTCTTAACACACAGGTACCAGCCGAACCATCACACAACAAGGGTTTGTGCAGTTGCACATAAAGGAATCCTGTGTAGAGAGTAGAAAACAACCCCCCGGGGCCTTATCCATCTACATTGAAGTTGTTCTTCCATCTCATTAGGATATACCAGAGAAAGGACAAAAAGGAGAGCCAAGCGTTTTGGGAGCGGTGAGAAAACACACACACACACACACCCACACACAAACACACACATGCTTAAAAACATACTCAAACAAGCTTGTATCTGTGTTTTAAGCCCCCATTGTCTCCTTCCAGGCAACGAACAGGGGCTTGATATTGTCCTTAAAATGTTTTGAAAACCGCATTAAACGTATCTACAGCATTGAGTATCAAAAACAGTTAAGTACTCAAAGAAAGGCATTAAATGCTTGGTCGAATTCTTGTTTTCTACCATCAGAAATTACCATGGTTACTATCCCTTAATGTCCCTGGTTGTTTTAGGGCATTGTGGTCAGTGCAGTAAATCTGGATATTTTATTTTTTTATTTTATTTCTTTGTTTGATTTTTGCGTCAATGTGAAGAAGTACTTTGGTTTTTCAGCTGTTTAATTTGCTTTTCTTTAATCCATAAACAATTAATTTTTTTAGAGAAAGTTAGGAAGGAATTGATTGTCATATCCATCAAAATGTCACTAGTGCAATTCAAACGATGACAAAAATGTACAAAAAACAACGTACGGTATATAAGAGTAACATGTTCCACTCAGTATATATGTTGGTCCCATTTTTTATTGGGTCTGTTGAATTCTCAAATATTAGTAATGTCCTCAATCATCAGCGAAAAAGTTTATTTCTGTGAAATTTCTGCAGGGAACGCAGGTTACTGGACCACACGGGCCACCAGGACCTGAGGTTAGTGCATTTTGTTGCATGATATGTAACTTTAAACACCTTTCATTTCAGTATTCAGGTAAGGCACCTGTGTTGCATGTGTGAAAAGATGGACATAAGTGCAACTGCAGTGACTTTTAATATGGAAATTGAAGCTTGCAATTAAATATATAATAATGTATATAATTCCATCTAACTCAGCTGGCTTTTTGTGTTTTTTTGTCTCTGTGCAGGGAGAG
This sequence comes from Perca fluviatilis, assembly GCF_010015445.1. Lineage (NCBI taxonomy): Eukaryota > Metazoa > Chordata > Actinopteri > Perciformes > Percidae > Perca > Perca fluviatilis. The sequence continues at coordinate 14,739,279 of NC_053112.1, forward strand.
CCAGGGCCTGCTGGAGTCACAGGGCCAGTAGGACCTCGAGGAGACCTCGGGGAGCTGGTGAGGACTGTCCTCTGTTTGCTGTGTAAGTCCACCACATTTTGGCGCGTCTCCATAACTGTCTTCCTCTGTCCCCTCTCAGGGCCCTCCAGGGCGGCCAGGCCTTAACGGAGCTGATGGAATACCGGGCCCCCCAGGAAACATCATGCTTATACCGGTAACATGAAGATACTTTAGTGTTGCCTGAGGCCTTACAGGCTGCAGTGATGTTGCTATGGCAGTTATTTGGTCCTCTTAACCCTTAACAGGGCTTTGGGGCAAATGGGAATGTTTGAATGTCATAACTGAGAAATGGGCTGCCTCAGGATACATACATCACCTGGCCGCCCTCACTGAGAGCTCACATATCAAGTTCAATAACATTTTAAACCAAACATTTAAATTCAGCTTTTCAAAATGCTTTTGTATATATTAGTTTGGTCTAATTGTTGTGTCAACTGTGGTCAGAAAGCACTTCATTATTTTTTTAAACTTAAAATTAAGTTTTAAACTTTAAACTTAATTGGTTGTTGATTTGGGTTGACATCTGGTGACTGTGAGGGTCTTGAATAGTAATGCTACGTATTGGCCACTGGGTGGTGTACTGAGTTTGACTTAAAAGCATTGCATATTGTGTGTGTGTGTGTGTGTGTGTGTGTGTGTGTGTGTGTGTGTGTGTGTGTGTGTGTGTGTGTGTGTGTGTGTGTGTGTGTGTGTGTGTGTGTGTGTGTGTGTGTGTGTGTGTGTGTGTGTGTGTGTGTGTGTGTGTGTGTGTGTGTGTGTGTGTGTGTGTGTGCGCAGTTCCAGTCAGGTGGTCATCCAAAGGCAGGTACTGTGGTTTCTGCGCAGGAGGCGCAGGCTCAGGCCATCCTACAGCAGACCAAGGTACACAACCTTCTGAATTATTACTATTACATCACACACAGAGTTCTTGTATAACTACTGCTGTGTGTGTGTGTGTATGTGTGTGTGTGTGTGTGTGTTGTTGTTGTCTGACTCCATCTTCCTCCTTTTCTAGCTGGCTATGAAGGGCCCTCCAGGGCCACTCGGCCTCAGGGGAAGACCTGGACCACTGGTGAGTGAGAAATGCAGCTGCTTGAGTTTCTCCTAAATCAGAAGATGGAAAGCTGCAGGTTGCTATTGAATGGACTGCAACTGGATATGTCATTTGTTTCGTCTAAATATGAATGTGGATAACGTTAGTGATATTGAGATGCTTGCTACACTTGCATTTCTAGGGATGAATCGGCGAAAACACGTTTTATTCCTTCGTTCTAACGCCGCTGGTCGCTCTCTCTCTTCAGTCCCTCTCGGTCTCGCTTGACCATTTGACGTTACCGTGCTTCCGGGCGGTCGTTGAGGCTCTGTCTAAAACTCTACCATTTCAACCAGCTGTTTGTAACATGGAAAATAAAATGGATTATTGGATCATTTTATTTCTGTAGTTTATAGCTGACTTCACCAGCTGAGTCTCTATTGGCTGTTGAAACAGGTGACGTCCCTAACGTTCTAAAACCAGCCTCTGTGACTTGAACAGCTGAGTCGCAGCGTAACCATCAGCTGGCTTGAGTCGAGCTGAGACGGTCCGGTTCAGACCGCTGGAACTTATCCCTGCGACGTTCTAAAACCGTTTTGTCTGGTCGCGAATCTTTGGATAAAGTTCCTGTGGTGGAAAATTCCAATTAGGTAGATTCATACAGTACACACACACACACACACACACACACACACACACACACACACACACACACACACACACACACACAGACAACTGATTGTGAACTTTCTTCTCCCCAGGGTGCACCAGGTCCCTCTGGGCTAAAAGGGAACAATGGAGATGCGGGGCCAAAGGTGAGTTAGCTGGTTGTCATGGCAACAAACACTCAGCAACTCACTCCTTTTCATAACACTTGAACTCATTTGAGAACCAGCTCAACTGCTCTCTTCCCACCTTTTCTCCCTAGGGTCCTCCAGGGCATGGAGGTATGCCAGGTCAGAACGGACGAGCCGGGAAAAAGGTGAGACTGAAAAGACTGCAGTCTTTTCTGATTAAATATCTTCTGTTGACAGGGACGAGTCTTGCATGTTTAACTTGTTTGTGTGTGTGTGTCTATAAGGGTCGAGCCGGTTCAGACGGAGGCCGTGGTGCGATAGGAGAAGCTGGAGCAAAGGTGAAAAAAATCTAATGTCACGGTCACACTGTTGACTTACTGACTGCTCTTCTTAAAATATGAACTAATACATCTCTTTTTTCTCAGGGGGATAGAGGGTTTGATGGCTTACCAGGTCTCCCTGGAAACAAAGGGCATAATGTAAGTTATCTGACTGAATGAGTGATAAGCAGATATTTCACAATACTGATTGACAACTTCTATGCGTGTGTATTCTCAGGGGGAGAGGGGTAAGCCGGGCCCTGTAGGTCTTTCTGGAGAGCCAGGTGAAAAGGTGAGAGGTCACTGCAGTTGTGTGTATTCATGTTTGTGTTTACAGTATGTATTTACATTACATGTCATTTAGCAGACGCTTTTATCCAAAGCGACTTACAATTGCTATATATCAGAGATCGCACACCTCTGGAGCAACTAGGGGTTAAGTGTCTTGCTCAGGGACACAATGGTTGATGTATCGCAGTGGGAATCGAACCTGGATATCCCACGCCATAGGCATGGGTCATATCCACTGCGCCATCATCACCCCACAAGATATACTTATGTTTGTGTTTTTTCACAGGGCTCTGAGGGGCCATCTGGGCCAAGAGGACAACCAGGTGATGCTGTAAGTGTTTACACACTATCAGAAAACACACATATACACAATCAATGGCTTGTTTAAATCCACTACATTTTTACTTAATGTGACATTAGTCTTAAACACAATTATGTATATATTTAATTATGGCTGTTATTCTACCACACAGACACAGACCCCCACACTGTGTATTTATACAAATGAGGACCCTCATTTACATATGTGTATTCCCGTGCTTAAACTTAAACATGCCAAAGTCCAACTCTTGCCCGAATAGTCTTTGCTTTCTTGCACAGAGTTAGAAGAGAAGATCAATAACACTCTCATAGTACTGTCATTATAACTAAGATTTCTTAAATCTTTTAATTTTTATTCTATGAAACTCCTAAAGAAGGTACAGTGTATGGATTAAATAAAACAAAATAAATCCCATGTCTCCTATCCTTACATTTCTGTTTAATGATGCTTGTTACAGTATTACACACAGATACTGTGGATTCCCATGCACTGTACATATATATCAACATAAAAGAGTCCCTATTTCCTTACCTTAACCCTAAAACCAAATCTTGATCCTTAAACAACCATATGCTGAAGAAGTGAGGATCAGCCAAAGCATTCAGTCTTTCCAAAACTGTTGTCACTCTTATAGATCTACTAATGAAATCTCATTATATGTAACTGTGACGTTGTATTTCAGGGTTCAAGAGGGCTGACTGGACCCAGAGGTCGTCCGGGTCCCCCAGGCCAGCCTGTAAGTGGGAAATGTACACTTTTTTACCTCTGCGCGCCACCGCACACACACACACACACACACACACACACGTTACCGTTTGTAACATTAAAAGGCATAAGATACCAGTAATTGTCCTGCTCTCTAGCCTCTGTGTTTATCCATACAGGGAAAATGAGGCTCTTCTCATTACCAACATAAATCCTGCCGTAGTGTCACTATCAGACGATGCCACATTGTAATGCCTAATCATGATCTTACTTTGGTTCTTCATTTGTTTACATGATGTTATGTAAATCTTATCTCATCTGATAAAATGACTGTCTTCCTGCCAAATACAACATCTCCAAACACCCCAAGCAGTTTCTTTGTAATTTGCATTTGTGGAAACACTAGTTAGCACTTGTAAGAAACTGACTTACATCTGAGCACATCGAGGAAGCACTTTTTCTTTTGTATAAAATACATATTTTTGCTTGGAGTTGGTTAATTGAGCGTTAAACGCCTCAAGCAAGGAGGTAGTATCACAAAAATCATCAGGGTGGCTGATCATTTTTGAGTTTCATTTAGTTGTTGCCCCAGGAGGCTCATGTTACAAGTCTCTGGTGAAAATATGTTAATGATACAAGGCAATGCACCCTCCTTGTATCCTTTCTTCAGACAGCTAGACAGGAAAATAAAATATGTTTTTATGAATGGAGGGTACTGCCAGAAAATAAACCCTATACATTTTAGCAGTATAGAGTTGGCAGCTCACAGTCTGCTTTTAAAAAAAATAAATTCTCCTCCAGTGTCCTATTACTTTGTAATATAAAAATGCTCCTGTGCTTTCACTTAAGGACGCAGAAGTATTAACTCTTCCTTTCTCTCCTCACAGGGCATTCGAGGAATTGACGGGGTTCAAGGTTCAAAGGGAAACATAGTGAGTATAATATAGATAGTAGTAAAGACAGGAGAGCCTGAAAACAAACTACTTCCCATGACATCATTTCCTGTATGTAACAGGGAGCCCTAGGAGACATCGGAGCATCTGGACAGCAAGGCAACCCTGGCATTGTGGTATATGCAATGAACACAGACTCACAAAAACAACTCAGTTGCCTAAATGCATACACAGAAAAACACTAATGCTCCATCTCTCCTACAGGGTTTCCCTGGTCCTCAGGGGTTAGTAGGGCTGCCAGGAGAGAAGGTAAGACACTTTTATTAGGATTTTTAACTTTGGGGTGAAGGAGTCGGGATTGATTGACTGATCTTTGTTTTCCAGGGGCCTCAAGGGAAGAAAGGGATGCAGGGCTTACCTGGAAACGACGGGCCCTCAGTAAGTACATGCATGTTTGTACTCATGTGCGTCTGAGGTCTCCTATTGACACAACGCATTCTCTGGTCCCTAATCCTTACCTTAACATCACAACTACATGCCTAACTACATATATTAACACGCCCTCTTGTCAACAGGGTCACCCCGGAAGAGAAGGTACTCCAGGTGAAAAAGGAATGCCGGTAAGTCTGTTGTACGCATATACAGTATCTGTGTTTGTGTACAATGCATGCATGTTGTGTTGCTGTTGTCAAAGTTAACAAGAAGGATTAAAGAAACAAGTTATAACATTTTAATTAGTGAGTTTTAGAGGTGCCGGTAGCCAGATTTTGTAACTTTCTGACAGAGCCAGGCCAGCTGTTTCTCCCTCTTTCCAGACTTTGTGCTAAGCTAAACTAACTGGCTGCTGGCTGTAGCATCTTATTTAACGGACAGATATCAGAGCTGTGTCAATCCTCTCATCTAACTTGAAGAAAGAAAACTAATAATGGTATTTCCCAAAATGTCGAACTGTTCCTTTAGTGTTTGAAAAAATGTATGTATGCATGTGCGTGCATTTATGTATTTTTTGGTAACTTGTGTGTGTCAGATGTTAATTATACAGGGTTTTGTGCAGGATGCATGACTGAAGTAATGAATCCAATATCATATTAGTGCACCCTGTCTACAAGAGTGTTAATAAAACGCATGTGTCTGTGTTATTTATCTGTGCATCTGTGTCTGTTAATGAGTGAATGGGCTGTGCAGTATTGCAGTATTTCAGGCTAATATAGGAGGATCAGACCAGATTTGGGGTTTTGCTTGACTGCTTTCATTGCAATCTGGCTTTCCTTCTCACTCCTTTCTCACACATTTTCACCTTCACAAATACACACACACAAACACACGCTCGCACACCTCATCCTTTCTCTTAATTTAATGCCTTAAATTAACATATTGGTGCAGAACGGAGACGCACACCTTGCCTTCATTAGAACCAGGCTAATTTCCGACTCCTCTCCTCTGCTTGTTTCCCTTCATCACTTCATCACAAAGTTTAATGCCATGAACAGTTGGCTGCCTCTACTTGTCGGTATAGCAACAGAGCCACCCTTGGACCAGCTTGTTGGTGTGTGTGGGGACAAGGATTGGTGGTTTGTGTCAGTTTGGGTCACATCAAATTATAATGGACTGCATGTTCCATTAGTTGCTATATTCGCCAGATTACTGATGAAGCTCTTCTGGGAGCTCCTTAAGCGTTATTCGAATCTGTATTTGTATGAAAGTGTGAATGAGTGTATTGGTAAGAAGATAGGAACTCTATCTCCTCTGTGTGTGTGTGTGTGTGTGTGTGTGTGTGTGTGTGTGTGTGTGTGTGTGTGTGTGTGTGTGTGTGTGTGTGTGTGTGTGTGTGTGTGTGTGTGTGTGTGTGTGTGTGTGTGTGTGTGTGTGTGTGTGTGTGTGTGTGTATTTGTAGGGTCCTTCAGGAGTGCAGGGGCCTGTTGGATACCCTGGACAGCGAGGAGTCAAGGTATGAAATGCAAAATATTCTTGCTATTGTGTAATAAATAAAAAGAACAACATGTTTGTCCGAATGAAATAAGGCTGTATCTTGTAGTTCTAAAAAAGTTAACTTTTTTGGAAGACCTAACCGCCTGGCCATCATGTAACCAAAAGATCAAGCAGGTATTGGTTTTCACTGCCAACAGTCAGGTTTAATGGAAAGCATGGTAGCAATTTGATATGCTTGCCACCTTGTGAAGATGTCATGAACAGCCTGTGATCAAATATAATGTTTTTTCAGTTTTCTTGTTGACTTCCTGTTTTTTTTTTCTCTCCTGTTTGACAGGGAGCAGATGGAATCAGAGGATTAAAGGGAAGCAAAGGCGAAAAGGTGAGAGTCTGTGTCCATTCAGGATGTATTGGTGTCTGAAAATAACATATTACCCTCACAGAACAACTACAGTATGCATGCAAGTGTTTTTCACTACCATCTGTGATTTTATGTTGTCTGTTAAACTGGATTTTCTGTCTGTCTTTCTGTCTCCTCCAAATCATTCTGTCTGCAGGGAGAGGATGGTTTCCCAGGAGCCAAAGGGGAGATGGGAGCAAAGGGGGACGATGGAGAAAATGGAGCTATAGGTGCACGAGGAGAAGATGGGACTGAGGGGCCCAAAGGACAGATGGGTCCTCAAGGAGAAGCTGGCCCTTCTGGCACTTCTGGAGAGAAGGTACAGAGCTCAAAATTAATAAAATAAATGTATGCTTAACTGAATATGTACAACAAAACTGTACAACGACAACTTAAAGCTTTAGCTTGTAACTTTTTGATATTAATGAACGTCCGTTACATTCACGCCATTGCCAAATGAGTTGCTACAAAGCTAATTAAGACTATCCGCTCCACACAACTCTCTCTGGATTTCTCAGTATGGCTATGTTCACAAGATTGTGTTGTCCGGGGACTTTCCCACGCAAAAGCTTGAGTGAAGATTATTACCTCTTCTGAAGAGTCCATCATGTTTATTTAATCCTCCATGTCCTCCTTGGCTACTAGCAACTGCATGGGGGCGCGTGTGCTATCACGTAGGGCTTGTATCATGGGGACGCGCTGACAATTTTGTTGTCATTACTTAGAATTCCTCATGGGGGCGACAGAAACTACGCACTATAGCTTAAAGAGTCACGCTGTCTCTCTCTTTTTAGGGGAAACTGGGAGTTCCTGGGCTGCCGGGATATCCAGGACGACTAGGGCCCAAGGTAAAATAAATGAAATTATCAATGATCGATTAAATTAATCTAAACAAGTTACAGATATAGTAGATATAATGAACTAAATGTGTGCACCTTCCTCCTCTTGTTCAGGGCTCTGATGGATTTCCTGGTCCAATGGGAGCTGCAGGAGAGAAAGGGAAGAAAGTGAGTAGAGGGTTTAACATCAGGATGATATTGCGTCAGGAAATCAGACTTTTTTCCTATAATGTCCTGTCTTTTGTGGTGTTACCCAGGGTCCTCCAGGACAGCCAGGAGCCGCAGGCCAGAGGGGTCCGAATGTGAGTGTTGTGTCTCAAAACATTCCCTAGCACAGAAAGTGAGCTATTTTCAAAAAGCAGGCCACACGCCAAAATAATTTTACAGCATGTTCAGCTCCTTATACAGTTTCCAGAATGCACTTTTAAGATCAGGTGAGTCAGATGTCTAAAAATAGAGCGATGAAGTCATGCCCCCTCTCCTAGCTATCCTCTCTTCCATTTGCTTTTTTTTGTAGAGGCTCACTTTAATTGATATTTCTGTCCATATTGTGAGCTATTGCACTGACACGACACTGGCAAGTAAAATGTAAACCCCTTGTAAAAAATATATTAGCATTCAACTACAGCTCCCAGCTTTGACATTGTACTAAAGATCAATGGGATGTTGTATATGTTGTTAAATTCTAAGTGTAATTTTACTGTATCTGGGTTTAGATGACATAGTATTTAAATTTAGTATCCATTACAGCAGATTAGGTATGAACATACTTGGAGAATATGGAGTAGCATCACTACACTTTTGGTTCACTCTCGCAACTCTCATAACATTGTTTTTGGCTACAGCAGGCTGCTGTTTTCAGCTAAAAAGCTGAAAAAACAATTGTACACTTCCTGCCCAGCACCAAACGGCAGACAGACTCAGTTAGCAACTTACTGGTGAACACAGTGGAGCATTTAGCAGCTAAAGAGCCAGACATTTCCCTCAAGAGTTGTTGGAGACCAAAAACAGAGCTAAAAGAGAGTCAGAAACATGACTCCTAATGAATGCTAATATTGCTCCATGTCTGTTGGATGTGTAAATAGGCAACAGTTTGCCAACAAGTTTGCCATCTTAAAGGGATAGTTTGGATCTTTTGCATGGGGTTGTATGAGGTACTTATCCATAGTCAGTGTATTAGCTACAGTAGAGTAGATGCAAAAGAAAAGAAAAGAAAAGCAGACAGGAGTAGTGACAAGGAAGCTAAGCTGTACTGCTCTCAGCAAAACGTATTTTAGCCACCTAAACCCTGACATCAGACAGCCATTTATGATAAGTTACTGAAGCCGTTATATCCTCTATGATGTCCTTAAAGCTACCAAACTCTGAAACAGAAACTATTGTTGTGGATTTCTCTATGTAAGACTTACTTAACTTAAAGGTCCCAATGACATGCTGCTCTTTGGATGCTTTTATATAGGCCTCAGTGGTCCCCTAATACTGTATCTGAAGTCTCTTTTATATAGACCTTAGTGGTCCCCCAATACTGTATCTGAAGTCTCTTTTATATAGACCTTAGTGGTCCCCTAATACTGTATCTGAAGTCTCTTTTATATAGACCTTAGTGGTCCCCCAATACTGTATCTGAAGTCTCTTTTATATAGACCTTAGTGGTCCCCTAATACTGTATCTGAAGTCTCTTTTATATAGACCTTAGTGGTCCCCTAATACTGTATCTGAAGTCTCTTTTATATAGGCCTCAGTGGTCCCCTAATACTGTATCTGAAGTCTCTTTTATATAGGCCTCAGTGGTCCCCTAATACTGTATCTGAAGTCTCTTTTATATAGACCTTAGTGGTCCCCTAATACTGTATCTGAAGTCTCTTTTATATAGGCCTCAGTGGTCCCCTAATACTGTATCTGAAGTCTCTTTTATATAGGCCTCAGTGGTCCCCTAATACTGTATCTGAAGTCTCTTTTATATAGGCCTCAGTGGTCCCCTAATACTGTATCTGAAGTCTCTTTTATATAGACCTCAGTGGTCCCCTAATACTGTATCTGAAGTCTCTTTTCCGAAATTCAGCCTTGGTGCAGAATTACAGCCACTAGAGCCAGTCCCACAATGAGCTTTCCTTAGGATGTGCCATTTCTGTGTCTGAAGCTATTGTGGAGGAGAGAGGGGGGGCAAGGTGGAGGGTGGGGGTGTGGCCTTGACCAACTGCCACTTTTCTCGTTTGAAAGCCATGATGTCTCTCTCTTTCATGGGTGGGCCAAATTCTCTGGGCGGGCAAAGCAGAGAAAGGGGAGGTGACCTTGCTCCTTATGACCTCATAAGGAGAAGATTCCAGATCGGCCCATCTGAGCTTTCATTTTCTCAAAGGCAAAATGTTAAAAAAAACCTCATAAAGTGAAATGTTCATGCCATGGGACCTTTAATTAATTATTCAAGGAGACCAAGATGGTGATATAATAAGGACCTTTATTAAAACAAAAGCTCCTGAGTTCACTCTGCAGAGTATCACTAAAGACATTCTAAAAGCATGCAGTACTTTATACATTGGGGATGGATTTAATCGCACAGCATAGTACGTCATCTGACAGCACGTTTGTCATCATAGGCCCTTGCCCAGAAGTTATAACAGACCATTGTTTATCAAGGCCCTCTTGTGGACTGTAGTAAACTCTCTGTCCTCTTAAACGACCTGCGCACTTCCTGTTACCAGAATTTTACCTAGCAGAACACAACAGTTGCTGGTCTACTGCTGCCTCAGTCATTTGGTTGGTTAGTTAGTTAGTTTTAATGTGTAACTTTGGTGTTTTAAAAGAGTATGAACTAACAAAACTAACAAACAAACTAACTGATTGAGGCAGTGGTGGACCAGCAACTCCTGTGTTGTGTAAGGTTAAGGTACAGTTTTTGTCAAAGGAGTCTGGTGGTTTTGAAGAGAGCGATATAACAGCTTCAGTTCCCCCTCATAAAGGGCTGTCTGGCGGCATTGTAAAGCTGTTAAAATATTCTAAATATAGCCTACACTTAAACTGATATTGATTTTTTTAGGCAGGCCTTTTTTTAAATTACATTTTTGCTGTGTGGCACCGTCCATAGCAGTCCAGCTAAGCTCCCTTGTGGGTACTCCTGCCTGCTTCTCCAAACTGGGGGCATGCCGACTGCCATCTACTGAAGATAATTACCTCATACAACCCCACTTCAAAAGATCCAAACTATCCCTTTAACTTAAAAGGTGATGATGCGTCACTGTACATGTTTACATGCACACCAATATTCCACTATTATTCTGAATATGACAATATTCCGAATTTGATGGGAGGAATGAAAGGGGACCGCGTGGTCCAACAAGTCTGCCACCGGTGGAAAACGTTGAAAAAAACATTTTGCAGGGCTGAATGTAAACAGGAATCTAAGTGGAATATTCACCTTCATTAGCCATGTAAACAGCTTAGTCGGAATATCGTCTTTTTCGGGAAAAGGGCAAAAAAACAGAATCTTGTGTGCATGTAAACGTAGTCAGTGTTGTGTTTGCAGCTTGGTTCTGCTGCCCCATGTGGCCCAAAAAAATCTATTCTTTAAACAGTTTTAAAACTTGACAATATACCTGAGATGTTGTTGATGTTAGCCTTCACCATTGTCACCTTAAAATCACAATGTTGCAGATCTCGGAGTCATCACTGTGTTTATTGAACCATTAACCGAATCAGTCCCTGGACGTTCACTGTATAGTTGGTCACTACCTACTGAACTGAAAATTGGTTTAAACCACACCTTCTGTCTCAGGTCAGTAAAAGTTCATGGCTGTCTTGGGTTTAGTCTCACACGTTTTTTTTTTCTTTTTTCGGCAGGGTGCTCGAGGTGGCAGAGGCGCAAAAGGGCCTACAGGGAAATCAGGAGAAAAGGTCAGCTGACTCTCCTCTCAGCCAATAGTAACACTCTGTCGATCATTGTTATTTGGTGAATACACCAGCCCCATTAGCCATGCTTCACCAAGTTTCTATCTGTCATGGCTTACATGTTCTTCTTCACTCCATTTCCAAAGGGTGTCTCAGGACAGGATGGGCCTTCAGGATCTCCTGGAGAAATGGTAAGAAAAACACTGTTAATGTATGTTATTAGTTGATGGATCGCCTGTTATAATGGCTGGTTATGTTTTTTAAGGGGCCTCAAGGGCCGCAAGGAAGGAATGGAGAGTCAGGACCTAAAGGATCAAGCGTGAGTTGTGAGATAACACACAGACACACACATACAAATTTAAAATTGATTCATTAGTCATAATCTGTATTTGTAATTTATCAGGATAAAGATTTACTTCACCACTCCACCCAATCTTCTCTTTTTTGGGGGGACAAATCATATAAATATAAAACACTACATTTGCATAGTATACTGGCAAATAAACACTTATATTGTACAGCTAAGGATAATTTCTCAGCTAAACACAGTAGGTATACTTCTTTCCCATTGCTAAAATCTCTGTTGCTCCTTTTTTCCAAAACAGTTTTATTGTTTCTTATCAATTATTTTTATTTGTTTTAGTTTAATGTTGAAGATAACAACCACAATCCACGTACTGTACAGTTCAGTCTTAAGTCTCAACGTTACATACAGAAGAAAACAACAACAAGAATTTTCAACTTCAAGCCTTTACAGTGAAAACCCAATCTTCCAAAAATACAAAAGGTCCCAAACCTTTGGCAAACATAGACAGTATCTGATTTGTTTCAGCCCAGTTTCTATTTTGTATCGGGGCTCGGATGGCAGGTGGTATTTTGTTGTGGTGCAGGCTGCATGGTGCCAATATTTCATACTGCTGCAGGTGTCATCAAAATAAATCATCAAAAGAAAATTCTGATTGAGAAAGGACTACAAAAAAATCCTCATCATATGCTGCTATAAACTGCCTCTGTTGCTCTGCAGGGGGCAGTTCCTGCAGTTGTATTTGAATATTCGACCGCTCAATAAATAAAATGCTGGCAGTTTATATCCTGAGCGCCCATTAATTTCTCACCTTGGTCTTTGCAAATGTATATGTGTGTGTGTGTGTGTGTGTGTGTGTGTGTGTGTGTGTGTGTGTGTGTGTGTGTGTGTGTGTGTGTGTGTGTGTGTGTGTGTGTGTGTGTGTGTGTGTGTGTGTGTGTGTGTGTGTGTGTGTGTGTGTGTGTGTAGGGTCCTGCTGGGAAAGACGGACTTCCAGGTCACCCAGGTCAAAGAGGAGAGCCGGTGAGTGAAGTCAAATTGCATGAAAGTCATTTTTTTGTTTTTGAGTTTCTGAAATGTATTCTTCCATCGTTTATGTTCCTCTTTTCTGTAAATAATTGATGTCAATTTGAAATTAGATTTTGGGTATGAGGGAGAACATGTGTAAATAGCAATTGGGAAGCGGGTCGATTTTATAATCATTGATTTGCGGACATTGGGTGGGATTAAATAACGTTTATACCTCTTCTCACTCCTTTTGGGATCTGTAAACAGATCGTCAAGTATTCACAATTTCTTTTGTTGTAATTATTAATTTATTGTCTTGTTATTTGTTTATTATGATTTGTTTTGTTTTTATTTCTTGTCTGCTGTTTCTGTTCTTTACATATTCTAAATAAACACTTTCAATCTACAATAAAAAAAGATCATCAGTGGGTGTGGCCGGGTTGGCTCAGTGGTAGAGCAGGCGCACATATACTAAGAGGTTTATGCCTCGATGCAGAGATCCAGGGTTACGATTTCCTGCATGTTTTCCCCTTCTCTCTCCCCTTTCTCACCTAGCTGTCCTGTCAAATTAAAGGCAGAAAAGCCCCCCAAAAAATCATCAGTTACTGCATGTTGGGAAATGGTCTTCACACACACAACAATATGTTTTCTACCCATCTTTTTCTGTGACTGCAGGGATTCCACGGGAAGACGGGACCTCCAGGACCCTCGGGTGTTGTGGGGCCACAGGTGAGCTCAACTATGTGATTACGTAATATTCCTCCGGGCTTGTGCTCCATGTCTGTATTGGTGTAATTGATCCAATCACCTGTGTGTGTGTGTGTGTGTGTGTGTGTGTGTGTGTGTGTGTGTGTGTGTGTGTGTGTGTGTGTGTGTGTGTGTGTGTGTGTGTGTGTGTGTGTGTGTGTGTGTGTGTGTGTGTGTGTGTGTGTGTGTGTGTGTGTGTGTGTGTGTGTGTGTGTGTTTCAGGGAAAATCAGGTGAACCCGGTCCAACAGGGGACCGGGGTCACCCAGGGACACCAGGTGTACCTGGAGAGCACGGTTTACCTGGGGTTGCTGGGAAGGAAGGTGGAAAGGTGGGTCCACACAGTCACTCACACATCATCATGATCATCTAAAGGCGCTTACCCACTGCTCGTACCAGCTCTGCTCTGCTCGACTCGACTCGACCGCGGTGCCCCGTCCTCCATTTTCCATTGCAGATTTAGTACCGCCTCATGCGTGAGGCGACTGTGGCTGGTCGTCATTGCGCCGCCACAGGAAACTGCCTTGACCTAACGCGACACACACACAGAACGTCAAAGGTGTGTTGTTTTTGACTCTCGGCGGCTGTTGCCACGGCCAGAAGACAAATTTAGTTTCAAAAGAAGCTGGAGGCAGCAAAAAAAACACCGCTGGCTAAACTATTTAAAAATGGCGGGTTTGTTCAGGACAGTCCCGTCTGTAGCTAGCAATGATGACGCAGCGATTAGTGACAATTCTCTCCGACCAATCAGTAGTCTTCTCGTCACCTTTTGGATTCGCCTCAGCTCGCTTGGAACCTCGACGGAGGGGATACTATAAAAAGTACCTGTTAGCTTGTACCAGGTACCTTTTTTCATAATGGAAAAACAAAAAAGGCGAGTAGAGTCGAGGCGAATCAAGCAGGTACCATGTAGAGTCATAATCAAGTCTTTGTGTGTGTGTTTTAATTGTATTATGTTGTTTTTGTGTCTCAGGGCGATCCAGGTTTACCTGGGACATTTGGGAAGAATGGCCCTACAGGACTGAAAGGGTTCAGGGGGAGCAGAGGAGCCCCTGGAGATATGGTAACGCACACAGAATGATGCACACAAAGACACATTCACCACACTCTATACAAATTACTTGATTTCTTTATATCATAAGTGATACAAGCTACATAGTAAAAATGATGTGTGATCAATCCAGGGACCTCCTGGTCTGAAAGGCGGATCCGGACCTACTGGATCACCAGGAGCCATAGTGAGTGACAGTACATCTCTTTCTGTGTTCCCATAGTTCATAGTTCATGATGTCCCCTGAATCGGTTTGGGAAATGAAAGCATATTTCTTCAGTTACATTTTTTCTTTTGTTTCCAGCGCAAAACTTTACACAAGACCAATGAAACCATGATCAATTGATTTCCACTGACCAAATTCATAATTTCAATATAGTCAATCAACATCTTTTCAACTACGTATTTTGTCATGTATTATAATTGAAAGCAGTATCAAGCAGTATATGTGATTCCAGCAGTTTTTATGCCTCCATCATTTTTCGCCTTCATTGCCTAAGTACTTTTAATTGCCGAGACGTTCAAAGACCAACACGTCCTGTGTGTAGGGGTCGACAGGTGAGAGGGGCCCTCCGGGACCAGCAGGTGCCATTGGACAGCCTGGTCGGGCCGGAGCGATCGGAGGACCTGGACCAATGGGAGAGAAGGGCGAGCCTGTAATGATATCTCCTTTTTTCTGCATTGCTGTATTTAGTAGTTATTTTGTGTGTGTGTATGTGTGTGTGTGTGTATTTGGCTTGTATGCAGAATAACACATGTTGAATGTATTAATGTTCCAGGGAGAAAAGGGTCCGATTGGACCAGCAGGTCAGGATGGAGATCAGGGACCTGTAGGGATGCTTGGGGCTATGGGCCCTGCAGGACCTCCAGGAGACGACGGGGATAAGGTGAACTGGGTGTGTCTGTGAGTCAGTGAGGCAAAGAGAGAGTGTGTGTTTGTCCTGTGGCGATACATTGTGTCTCCTCTGTGTGTGTTTGTATGTCCACAGGGAGAGCAGGGAGAATCTGGGCAGAAAGGCAGCAAAGGAGACAAAGGGGAAGCCGTGAGTCTGAAGCTGAAGAAGTACATCAACATGGACTGTCCTCCATAACCAGAGTAGATCTAATCATGTCTGAATGTCTCTCTCTCTCTCTCTCTCTCTCTCCCCCCTCTTCCCCCACAGGGCCCCTCAGGCCCTGCTGGCACTCAAGGTGTAATTGGTCAGCCAGGACTTCCGGTGAGTCTTCTC